>NC_039518.1:1595809-1707098 GCF_003672135.1 Ooceraea biroi | reverse complement strand
TTAAACAAGCTTAAAGACAGAAAACACATTAAAATATTAATACAAAACACGAAAAGTATTAATGCAAATGGCAATACGTGTACAACAATACTTTCCAACAATGCTTCAGTTAATAAATAAAGTTCTTAAAAAGAGAGAGAGAGCGTGAATACATTTTGGTTTATTATGTATCCCTGAAGTACATATTCTCTTGATATTGTAATGTTTATAACAAATGCAGGCAAAGATCATGTATAACGAGCTCCGTTGAGATCAGACGCATTAAATGCACATATCTGGCAAATTTGTAAAGTTATTTTTCAGGAAAAAGGGACTCTAGGTCCGCGTAAAAGATTCTTCTTCTAGATTTTCTCGATTTATTTATTCGTGTAGAATAAATATCATTTCCTTCCCGTTTGTACCATCACACACACATATACATTTCTATTATTCCGAATGTATCTTGCCGTTCGTTTCGTTCCAGCAGATGCACGGCAAAGTGAGTCATCTGACGCACAAGTTATCCCATCGCGCCATTCGACTGTATAAATTCGCGTATCTCCGACGAGCGTTGCGCGTTTCCTCGGAAACAAATCCCACGAGCTCCGTTTCGAAGGATCGCAACCTCCTCCCCACGTACAACGCAAATACACAAGAGCTCGTTACCGTGGTATAAATAGGCCTTCGGCTGGTAGCGAATTTAAAGTACGTATAATCGCGGCCTCGTCAAGTCCAAACGATCTCTCGAGGCTGTAACGTGTGTGTGTTGACCTGGATGTTTATTCGGTTCATCGGCAGCAGCCAAATATCGTCGTCGCCTGGTCGCCGACAATTCGCGATGAAAGAGCGACGGAGTCGATGAAGCGGTTATATCGTCGCGTAAACAAAAAACCAGTGCCGCATTAGCAGTGACCATTAAACTCAGTTTATAGCCAGTCGCTTTAAAACTCGGTGGCTACCTCGTTGCTCGAAACAGCGAGAATGATGACGGTAAATAAAGATGAGGGAGGATGATCGCGACATCATTCGCAAAATTGGAATCAGATCAGATGTTGGCGCGTATAGGTGGAAATGTTCAGCAAACCTTACGACATTTATTGTACCATCATTGTTTAATCATCATCCTTAACGATTTCACGTAATAAAATTGGCTCCATCATTTAATTAATACTTCATCACTGCTTCACCCCGAAACGTTAATAATCCACGAGGGTGGTTTCTAATTGGCTGCTGTCTCTTGAAACATTCACGTCGTCGAAGGTATTATTAAAATATCCTCGCACGGATCGGACGAATATCGGTTTCCTTACAAACTTGGTACAAAATGGTCCAATGTCACGCGATCGTTCCGATGGAGTCACGTGCACAGGCACAAATGTAAAAAGAGCGATGTGGTAACATTATGATCACCTTGCGAGCATAAACGTATCACCTGACGAATGATTTGGACGTATCATCAATTCGATATTCACGTAACGCGAATTTCAGACCATTTTCACCAACGTGGCGAAACGTGAACGTTGTCCTGGAGCGTGCCTAGAGCTCGCGTGACTTCAGGTTCATCGGACTCCCGTGACTGGACCCCGTATCAAGGTCCCAACCTTGGAGCCTCACGGAAGGCTGTTACATTTTGGCCCACATGTATCGGCATCGTCGGACGAGCCAATCGCCAGCCGTTTGATCGCGAGGGTGTTTCGATCAGCGACCAATCGGGGTTTCACGTCCAAGACGACGAGCGATAGTCTCGGTTGGACACACTTGTACGTGTACGACACGGTATACCGTGTGGTGTACGGGTGGGAAACGACGTGGGTCATATTTTAATAAAGGAAGGAGTCTGGTTGCTACGGTAACTGCGAAACGGACAGAGAAGCACGCAGGGAGCCAGCCAGCCTTGTAGCGTGCGCCAGGCAGGCCGACAGGCAAGCTGGCAGGCAGGCAGGCAGGATATTGATTCGCCCCACCTGAATTCAGGTCAACTAAACGCCGCTTCCACGTAACGCGTACTTTTCAGTTTCATTGTGTTCTGTCTCTTTTGTCGTTCTTCCTTTTTCTCCCTTCGTGTGGAAATAGCGCGCGCGCGCGCGTCACCCGAGATCGAGCGAAACATTTAGTTGCCGTCGATACCAGATTCGTCCACCAGGTAACTAGAGTATGTATGGAGGCCCTCGCCATCGACTCGCTCGAGTACGCGTTACGGCTTTTGCGTGCGAGCTCTCCGGCGAGAAAGTTTTTATGCTGAATCATTAAGCCTCATCGATCTGCCGCGCTTGTCCTCGTTCATTTTGATGTATTAGTCCGAATTATTAGGATGATAGATGACTTATGGCTCCGTGCGTTGATGCCAGCATCAAGCGCTGGATTATGCTTGTTACGTTTTTCTAGAGTCTACTTGTACACACGTCGCGCTTTCACGAAATTTCTCCATTTTATTTATTTTCCCCTTATTTCTTTTTCCATAACTCCGAACTCTGATCATCAATTACAAATTTCGTACCGGAAATTTATTTATTATTGAATCAAATATGAATCACGGGACGAATGGAACACATTCTGTTCTCATTTAAATTTTATTCCATCAATTTTTACTCGGATCGATATTTCCCAAATAGAGTTTGTACTCGCACCGATGATGCATCTATGTATCTACAGATAAATATTGGTCGAAACGTAAAAGAACAATAAGACAACTTTTCAGCTAAAGTTCAAAGGTGCACAACGTTTTAAATTTATGTTTCTTTTAAATATCTTTTCTTTTATTCTGACTTTGAAATGCACAATGATTTGAGAGTATCCGTGTTTCCGTAAGTACCTGTCAATGTAGATCAATCAGACGCGAAAGTGGCAGTTCCTTTGAAGGAAGTTGCATTACGCAAAGTAAAATGCACTCATCATCCGAGAACTGTAGCATTTTCTCTAACGTCCCTTCCCTATTCCTTCTCTATTTCTGAAACCTCATCGCGTGATTGCAAATTGGAAAACGCTCGCTCGCGCGCAACCCCATCCTTTATCGTCGCATTTCGCCGGCCATGGAATTTATGCGGGTCGAGCAATTTCTGAATTTTTCACGCGCTTGACGCTCGTAGGCGGTACCGAGCGCAATTTTTGCTGTCGTTGATTTTAAGCGCGCGGAGAGACCGCGAGAGATAAAAGTCCTCCTTTGAGCAGAACGATGCAAAGTCGATGGGAACGTTGCTCGTTGGCAAGCAGAAATTCAAATGCTATGAATAATACGGGCCGGCGATGTTTATCACATGGTTCGATAACGCGCGGATGCACGTAGTCGCCGAGATGCTTAGCCGTAGGTGTTCTCGCATTAGCGAGTAAAACGATATTTCAGCGGAATAAAGTATATTCGAACAATTTTATTTCCTCTTGCGCGCCATAACCGTTTGTCTTTGTTAAATACGTTACGCATATGTTTCTTCGTTATTATTAATAAAATTATTCTTATCTCTATTTATGCGACCGTGGAGCATGGAATTACGGAGGCACGGCGACGGCAATACGCGCGTATTGTGTATCGAAAGGGCATAAAACTTGTCGCATTACCCTTGTACCGTGGTGCACCTGCGCCGTATTTGTCGATCTATGGTACACGGGAATTGGAGTAGTACTTATTCTACCTTCAATTTTTAACGAGCGTTTCCATCGAACCTCGACTTCCTTGTGCCCTCCCGTTGAGTCGATAATCGTCGCTAGCGGCCATCGCTGGAGTACCCAGCCGTTTCGCCTGATTGCACGTGGCATATTGCAGGGAACAACAGGAGCTCGGTATATCGATAATAGAGATTGTATCATATTTCCAGAAAACTTGAGAAAGATCTCATCTGCCAAGACCAGACAGAGACTGCAAGCGTCAGTTATGAGAAGAGTTATAAAGTTGTGAGAAGAGTTATGAAGAAGTATTTTTTTCTCCTATTTCGGGTAAAGAAAGTATTGCTCGAGATACACACTGAATTATTTTATATCATTGTAGATATAATTCTCCGGAGAATCCACACTTTCGGTATTATTTCCCTAAGACTAACTTGAATATTTAGATATTATACAATATAATATTATATACATATATACAATTTACTCTCTTTTTAAGGTACTTATTTCATTGTATCGTAACACATCCCGTAACATTCGTCCCATTTTTCCTATTTATACTAAAAATATGAGTAGTAATAAATATTATTTATTATTTTATTTATTTAATATTTATACTAAAAATATGAGTAATAAGTAAATATTTGTTATTAAAAAGTACAATCCGGGACGGATATATATATATATGGATAAGCCAATATAATATAAAATGTTGACAATGCAAATTTCTACTTCTGAAGCGGCGGAAAATGTAATAATAGAATAAAGTGGGCCAAAGTGACGATAGAGATTAAACATAATCGGAAATTTCGACTATAGTTACTGAGCTAACGACCATCGGCTTGGACCAACGGCAGGTCGAGGTGACGATAATTAGAACCGAATTCAGCGTGCGGGCCATTCGTCGCGCGGTACGCTCCACCGAGCTCGCAAATAGGCCCTGCGAGCGATAATGGACCGATCGCCATTACGGCTTCTCCAATTAACCGAAATTCTTCGGGCCAGCAAGCGTGCTCAAAGCGTATAAAATCCGTGCGTCTATTGCGTGTGTCACGCAATTTTTTTCACTTCGCCGACTTCGCGCACGATGACGTCGCGCCACGATTTCTGGCAAGGCAAAAGTGGAGCGTCTCGGACAACACGGTGCCAGCACAAACGCCCCTCGACGTGCTTGCAAGCACGACGCGGAGAGAAAATATCTCATTTCCGCGGATGGCAAACGGTCTTTTCTTCCATCGCTAAATTATTTCGCTACGCGCTACGTTTCGTGACGCGGAGCCATAATGCCGGAGAGACTCGGAGAGCGCGGAGAAACAAAGGGTCAAAGTGGAGACTGCTTGGCTTAGTTCGGACGACTTGGTCGCCGTAATGGCAACGACAAACGGAAAACTGTGTTAAAGGCGAATGCACACCCACGACTCCACGTTTGCCTCGTATTAATTAACAACCACGCGTTTACTAATATACGCGACACGCAGCTGATTGGCTGATTGGATAGCTTAATCGAGAGTTGAATTACGCAAAACAATTTCGTGGACATGATTCATACATGTAATAAGCTATCACGAAAAGGGACGATTTTAATAAAACACGATATTACGCTGTATATGTACTGGATAGTATAGTGTTATTCAGTCGTACAGATATGTATATGGTATTCAGGGATCGGCAAAATATTAACAATAAATTAATATTACTTGAGTATTTAATTATTTATTTAACAGGAAAAAATAATTCCCGATTAATTGATTAATCAGTAATCAAGATAAGCAATTTTTCAATTACTCCAGTAATCAGTAATCAAAGTGAAAAATTTTTTAATTATTCGATTAATCAGTAATTATAGTATAAAATATTTTTGTTACTTGATTAATCAGTAATCAGACCGAAAAATTTTTCAATTATTTCATCACTCAGTAATCAGTGTCAGATGTTCCTTGATTATTTAGTTGATTTTTTCTGGATTACTTTCTTGATTATTTAAGTATCTTGATTATTTAAGTCATCAGCGTACAGCAGCAATTATATACAGAAAAAAATTAATTCAACGCAATATTTTTCTAATAAAATTAGTTGAAGTAGGATTTTTTATGACTGATAAAAAAATAATTTAAATAGTGAAATATTGCGTTAATTTCATTTTTTCTGTATGGAATTGGTGATGTACGCTGATAACTACTTAAATAATCAAGAAAATAATCCAGAAAAAAATCAACTAAATAATCAAGGAACATCTGACACTGATTACTGAGTGATGAAATAATTGAAAAATTTTTCGGTCTGATTACTGATTAATCAAGTAACAAAAATATTTTATACTATAATTACTGATTAATCGAATAATTAAAAAATTTTTCACTTTGATTACTGATTACTGCAGTAATTGAAAAATTGCTTATCTTGATTACTGATTAATCAATTAATCGGGAATTATTTTTTCCTGTTAAATAAATAATTAAATACTCAAGTAATATTAATTTATTGTTAATATTTGCCGATCCCTGAATACCATATACATATCTGTACGACTGAATAACACTATACTATCCAGTACATATACAGCGTAATATCGTGTTTTATTAAAAATCGTCCCTTTTCGTGATAGCTTATTACATGTATGAATCATGTCCACGAAATTGTTTTGCGTAATTCAACTCTCGATTAAGCTATCCAATCAGCCAATCAGCTGCGTGTCGCGTATATTAGTAAACGCGTGGTTGTTAATTAATACGAGGCAAACGTGGAGTCGTGGGTGTGCATTCGCCTTTAACACAGTTTTCCGTTTGTCGTTGCCATTACGGCGACCAAGTCGTCCGAACTAAGCCAAGCAGTCTCCACTTTGACCCTTTGTTTCTCCGCGCTCTCCGAGTCTCTCCGGCATTATGGCTCCGCGTCACGAAACGTAGCGCGTAGCGAAATAATTTAGCGATGGAAGAAAAGACCGTTTGCCATCCGCGGAAATGAGATATTTTCTCTCCGCGTCGTGCTTGCAAGCACGTCGAGGGGCGTTTGTGCTGGCACCGTGTTGTCCGAGACGCTCCACTTTTGCCTTGCCAGAAATCGTGGCGCGACGTCATCGTGCGCGAAGTCGGCGAAGTGAAAAAAATTGCGTGACACACGCAATAGACGCACGGATTTTATACGCTTTGAGCACGCTTGCTGGCCCGAAGAATTTCGGTTAATTGGAGAAGCCGTAATGGCGATCGGTCCATTATCGCTCGCAGGGCCTATTTGCGAGCTCGGTGGAGCGTACCGCGCGACGAATGGCCCGCACGCTGAATTCGGTTCTAATTATCGTCACCTCGACCTGCCGTTGGTCCAAGCCGATGGTCGTTAGCTCAGTAACTATAGTCGAAATTTCCGATTATGTTTAATCTCTATCGTCACTTTGGCCCACTTTATTCTATTATTACATTTTCCGCCGCTTCAGAAGTAGAAATTTGCATTGTCAACATTTTATATTATATTGGCTTATCCATATATATATATATCCGTCCCGGATTGTACTTTTTAATAACAAATATTTACTTATTACTCATATTTTTAGTATAAATATTAAATAAATAAAATAATAAATAATATTTATTACTACTCATATTTTTAGTATAAATAGGAAAAAATGGGACGAATGTTACGGGATGTGTTACGATACAATGAAATAAGTACCTTAAAAAGAGAGTAAATTGTATATATGTATATAATATTATATTGTATAATATCTAAATATTCAAGTTAGTCTTAGGGAAATAATACCGAAAGTGTGGATTCTCCGGAGAATTATATCTACAATGATATAAAAATAATTCAGTGTGTATCTCGAGCAATACTTTCTTTACCCGAAATAGGAGAAAAAAATACTTCTTCATAACTCTTCTCACAACTTTATAACTCTTCTCATAACTGACGCTTGCAGTCTCTGTCTGGTCTTGGCAGATGAGATCTTTCTCAAGTTTTCTGGAAATATGATACAATCTCTATTATCGATATACCGAGCTCCTGTTGTTCCCTGCAATATGCCACGTGCAATCAGGCGAAACGGCTGGGTACTCCAGCGATGGCCGCTAGCGACGATTATCGACTCAACGGGAGGGCACAAGGAAGTCGAGGTTCGATGGAAACGCTCGTTAAAAATTGAAGGTAGAATAAGTACTACTCCAATTCCCGTGTACCATAGATCGACAAATACGGCGCAGGTGCACCACGGTACAAGGGTAATGCGACAAGTTTTATGCCCTTTCGATACACAATACGCGCGTATTGCCGTCGCCGTGCCTCCGTAATTCCATGCTCCACGGTCGCATAAATAGAGATAAGAATAATTTTATTAATAATAACGAAGAAACATATGCGTAACGTATTTAACAAAGACAAACGGTTATGGCGCGCAAGAGGAAATAAAATTGTTCGAATATACTTTATTCCGCTGAAATATCGTTTTACTCGCTAATGCGAGAACACCTACGGCTAAGCATCTCGGCGACTACGTGCATCCGCGCGTTATCGAACCATGTGATAAACATCGCCGGCCCGTATTATTCATAGCATTTGAATTTCTGCTTGCCAACGAGCAACGTTCCCATCGACTTTGCATCGTTCTGCTCAAAGGAGGACTTTTATCTCTCGCGGTCTCTCCGCGCGCTTAAAATCAACGACAGCAAAAATTGCGCTCGGTACCGCCTACGAGCGTCAAGCGCGTGAAAAATTCAGAAATTGCTCGACCCGCATAAATTCCATGGCCGGCGAAATGCGACGATAAAGGATGGGGTTGCGCGCGAGCGAGCGTTTTCCAATTTGCAATCACGCGATGAGGTTTCAGAAAATAGAGAAGGAATAGGGAAGGGACGTTAGAGAAAATGCTACAGTTCTCGGATGATGAGTGCATTTTACTTTGCGTAATGCAACTTCCTTCAAAGGAACTGCCACTTTCGCGTCTGATTGATCTACATTGACAGGTACTTACGGAAACACGGATACTCTCAAATCATTGTGCATTTCAAAGTCAGAATAAAAGAAAAGATATTTAAAAGAAACATAAATTTAAAACGTTGTGCACCTTTGAACTTTAGCTGAAAAGTTGTCTTATTGTTCTTTTTACGTTTCGACCAATATTTATCTGTAGATACATAGATGCATCATCGGTGCGAGTACAAACTCTATTTGGGAAATATCGATCCGAGTAAAAATTGATGGAATAAAATTTAAATGAGAACAGAATGTGTTCCATTCGTCCCGTGATTCATATTTGATTCAATAATAAATAAATTTCCGGTACGAAATTTGTAATTGATGATCAGAGTTCGGAGTTATGGAAAAAGAAATAAGGGGAAAATAAATAAAATGGAGAAATTTCGTGAAAGCGCGACGTGTGTACAAGTAGACTCTAGAAAAACGTAACAAGCATAATCCAGCGCTTGATGCTGGCATCAACGCACGGAGCCATAAGTCATCTATCATCCTAATAATTCGGACTAATACATCAAAATGAACGAGGACAAGCGCGGCAGATCGATGAGGCTTAATGATTCAGCATAAAAACTTTCTCGCCGGAGAGCTCGCACGCAAAAGCCGTAACGCGTACTCGAGCGAGTCGATGGCGAGGGCCTCCATACATACTCTAGTTACCTGGTGGACGAATCTGGTATCGACGGCAACTAAATGTTTCGCTCGATCTCGGGTGACGCGCGCGCGCGCGCTATTTCCACACGAAGGGAGAAAAAGGAAGAACGACAAAAGAGACAGAACACAATGAAACTGAAAAGTACGCGTTACGTGGAAGCGGCGTTTAGTTGACCTGAATTCAGGTGGGGCGAATCAATATCCTGCCTGCCTGCCTGCCAGCTTGCCTGTCGGCCTGCCTGGCGCACGCTACAAGGCTGGCTGGCTCCCTGCGTGCTTCTCTGTCCGTTTCGCAGTTACCGTAGCAACCAGACTCCTTCCTTTATTAAAATATGACCCACGTCGTTTCCCACCCGTACACCACACGGTATACCGTGTCGTACACGTACAAGTGTGTCCAACCGAGACTATCGCTCGTCGTCTTGGACGTGAAACCCCGATTGGTCGCTGATCGAAACACCCTCGCGATCAAACGGCTGGCGATTGGCTCGTCCGACGATGCCGATACATGTGGGCCAAAATGTAACAGCCTTCCGTGAGGCTCCAAGGTTGGGACCTTGATACGGGGTCCAGTCACGGGAGTCCGATGAACCTGAAGTCACGCGAGCTCTAGGCACGCTCCAGGACAACGTTCACGTTTCGCCACGTTGGTGAAAATGGTCTGAAATTCGCGTTACGTGAATATCGAATTGATGATACGTCCAAATCATTCGTCAGGTGATACGTTTATGCTCGCAAGGTGATCATAATGTTACCACATCGCTCTTTTTACATTTGTGCCTGTGCACGTGACTCCATCGGAACGATCGCGTGACATTGGACCATTTTGTACCAAGTTTGTAAGGAAACCGATATTCGTCCGATCCGTGCGAGGATATTTTAATAATACCTTCGACGACGTGAATGTTTCAAGAGACAGCAGCCAATTAGAAACCACCCTCGTGGATTATTAACGTTTCGGGGTGAAGCAGTGATGAAGTATTAATTAAATGATGGAGCCAATTTTATTACGTGAAATCGTTAAGGATGATGATTAAACAATGATGGTACAATAAATGTCGTAAGGTTTGCTGAACATTTCCACCTATACGCGCCAACATCTGATCTGATTCCAATTTTGCGAATGATGTCGCGATCATCCTCCCTCATCTTTATTTACCGTCATCATTCTCGCTGTTTCGAGCAACGAGGTAGCCACCGAGTTTTAAAGCGACTGGCTATAAACTGAGTTTAATGGTCACTGCTAATGCGGCACTGGTTTTTGTTTACGCGACGATATAACCGCTTCATCGACTCCGTCGCTCTTTCATCGCGAATTGTCGGCGACCAGGCGACGACGATATTTGGCTGCTGCCGATGAACCGAATAAACATCCAGGTCAACACACACACGTTACAGCCTCGAGAGATCGTTTGGACTTGACGAGGCCGCGATTATACGTACTTTAAATTCGCTACCAGCCGAAGGCCTATTTATACCACGGTAACGAGCTCTTGTGTATTTGCGTTGTACGTGGGGAGGAGGTTGCGATCCTTCGAAACGGAGCTCGTGGGATTTGTTTCCGAGGAAACGCGCAACGCTCGTCGGAGATACGCGAATTTATACAGTCGAATGGCGCGATGGGATAACTTGTGCGTCAGATGACTCACTTTGCCGTGCATCTGCTGGAACGAAACGAACGGCAAGATACATTCGGAATAATAGAAATGTATATGTGTGTGTGATGGTACAAACGGGAAGGAAATGATATTTATTCTACACGAATAAATAAATCGAGAAAATCTAGAAGAAGAATCTTTTACGCGGACCTAGAGTCCCTTTTTCCTGAAAAATAACTTTACAAATTTGCCAGATATGTGCATTTAATGCGTCTGATCTCAACGGAGCTCGTTATACATGATCTTTGCCTGCATTTGTTATAAACATTACCAATATCAAGAGAATATGTACTTCAGGGATACATAATAAACCAAAATGTATTCACGCTCTCTCTCTCTTTTTAAGAACTTTAATTTATTAACTGAAGCATTGTTGGAAGTATTGTTGTACACGTAATTGCCATTTGCATTAATACTTTTCGTGTTTTGTATTAATATTTTAATGTGTTTTCTGTCTTTAAGCTTGTTTAAGCTCAAATCTATTATAGACATGTATTTGTTAAGTGATACATTAGCTTCTTCAACAGTTGACACTCGTGTAGAATTCTCTATTTCTGTTTTAATTAATTTACGGCTTTGGTGTCTGGTTATAAAAACCAGCGACTTTCCAGAAGATATAAAATAATTTCCGATATAAAACGGAATAAGAAGAAAATAAATCACGTCTGATAAGAGTTGTTCGTGCAATTGGCCGCATTCTGAGGTACCTCCCTCCTAATTCGAAGGGATACTTGCCCTAATCTGATTTTATTGGTGTCTTATGCCCGAGGCGAGGGTTCACGATGAAGTTCACGATGAAATGACAGTCCGGAGATTGAGGTCGATAGGTGAGATAGGACAGCAAGTGACAAAGACCGATAGCTTTGAGTTCAGTAGAGTAATAGGCCTCATCGTGATCTCCCTTAGCCTCTGCCGACTGCTATTTCCAACTGCTAATTAATCTTCATCCCTATCGCACGATAGAGCACGACGAGCCATCGAAAAAGGTAGGGTGATCGGGAAAGGTCAGGCTGTGACGAATTATTTAGTGGACACGTTTGTACAAAGATGCAGGTAACGAGAACAAGTGGCTTTAATTAATCTTACGTCAGGCACACAGAACGCAGCTACCTGACGTGATACATTAACTGAGAGGGTCCAAAAGTTCTTTATACTTTATGCGGGTCGACCCTCCCTGTACCGTTAATAACAGATTCCTCGAGTAAACTAGACAAGAATTCTCATAACGAAATGATGGGAGCCCGTGTATTGCTAAAAATATTGGGTTGGCCAAAAAGTAATTGCGATTTTTTTATATAAATAAAAGGCGAATTTTTCATGGGAAACAAAAACTTTATTAAACAATATATTGTCCATTTTGTTTGATTATCTTTTGCCATTTTTCAGGCAACTTCATGATTCCGCGCTCAAAACAGTTCTTATCTTTTTCAGCAAAAAACAATTCCAACAACGATTTCATATCCTCATCGGCAGTAAAGGTTTTACCATTCAAGGCGTTTTGCAAAGAACGAAACGAATGGTAATCTGATGGTGCCAGGTCTGGCGAATATGGTGGATGTGTAACACATCCCATCCAAGCTGCAACAATTTTTCACGAGTGACCAAACTTGTACGTGGTCTAGCGTTATCATGGTGAAACACAACACCTTTGCGATTCACCAATTCTCGACGTTTCTGTTCGATGGCATCATTTAATTTATCCAGTTGACGACAGTATACGTCTGAATTAATGGTTTGATTCCTTGCAAGCAGCTCAAAATACACAGTCCCACCAGACTGACAGTATAATCTTTCTTTGGTGAATATCTGCTTTTCAAGTGCTTTCAGCAGGTTCATCACGCTTGCTCCACCATCTTTTTCGTTTGACGTTGTTGTAGACGATCCATTTTTCGTCGCCTGTTATCATACGTTTCAAAAATCGATCATTTTCCTCACGTTTCAAAAGAGAATCGCAGATGTCAATACGCTTAGTGAGATGAATTTCTTTGAGCTCATGTGGTACCCAAATATCGAGCTTACTAATGTATCCAAGTCGTTTTGAATGGTTTTCAACACTCGATTTCGATATGTTAAGATTCTCAGCAATCTCTCGTGTCGTTAAACGCCGATTCGAATCGATCAGTGCCTTTATTTTGCCATCGTCAATTTCGATTGGCCTTCCTGAGCGTGGTGCATCTTTCACATTAAAATCTGCAGATCGAAATTTAGTAAACCAATTTTGACACTGCCGCAGTTTTAAAGCATCTTCGCCATATACATGACATAACTTTTTATGAGCTTGCACAGCGTTTTTCCCTTTTCGGAAGTAATAAAACAAAATATGAGGAAAATGTTCTTTTTGATTTTCCATTTTGAAATCGACGGCAAAGAAACAATTGTTAACGAAATCGTGTACTTTCTTTTTGTAAAACAAGCTTGAACTGTGAGTTGGTAACCTACATAATGAATTTGCGGTTTAGAATGAAGTTAGTTACATTTCAAGACATGTATGTCCATCTATTGGAAAAAAACGCAATTACTTTTTGGCCAACCCAATAAATGATCTTTTTTTCTGAGGTAAGCCTCAGGAGGACAAATTGATAGGAAAACTTTATATTCTTCGTATAATTTTTGTTAAATAAACTTTAGCTGTAAACTAAAGGAATTTTAATGCGAGTTTAGTTTCCAAGTATTTAATATGGATCATGAAAAAATTGTGGCACGTAGTTAATCACTTACGCATCTCGATATTGATATTTCCCAAAGTAATGATTAATAATTAATTAATATATTAATTTGGGAAGTTAAATTATTATATATGTTACTATTAATTATGTCTATTATTATGTTACTATGTTATCAATTATGCTATGCTATTATGTTATCTTTTGCATCATCAACATGGACTTGAGCCATCTTCTTCCGCTCGACAGCTATTAAACTTCCGCCAAGCGGAGATACGTAATACGCTAACTCGCGTACAAGTTCGAGGTTGCCAACACCGCAAGTTACATATGCGATTATACTTGCATGTCGTGTACACGGGTAATTTAAATTGTCGGCCAGCCGAGCTAATTTTTCAGCTTTTACATTGCGCGGTCGTCGCGACGCGTCGGATGGAACTGCGCGACAACTATTGCCGCGGATACTATCGCGGCGACCTAGCAATCCAGCAATTGGACCACGTGAGGCGCCTGAAGAAGAATCACAGAGATAAAAGGCGTACTCACCCGTCTGCACGAGCTTGAGCGCGACGCCATTGTGCTGCTTAAGCGACTCGTTGAGACTCGGCTGCGTGAGATCCTTGAGGGGATGATTGGCGGCTTCTTCGGAGCCGGAAGCACGATTATTTTGCATAGTCCCGGCGTGCTGCTCCTCGCAACGTCGTCCTTCTCTCTTACCGATGCCGTTGATGCCGGCGTTGCGCACGGTTTGCCTCCTGCTGGCCGCTGTCTGACCAGTCTCTCGCTTTTTCTCCTTCTTGCGTTTACGCGCGTCGTTCGTAGAGATAATTCGCTGCTGCTGCTGATAATATTGCTGATCTTCCGTCTCCTCGTAGTCGGCGTTTATCGTCGCGTCGACAGTCAATGACTCTCGAATCGGGTTCTCATAGATACGCAGAAGTTCGTCCGCCGGATAGAAGACGTACATGCCCAGAAATTGGCGTCGCTATCGTTGCCCTCGTCGCCGTGATGATGATCGCAGTGGTGGCCGCAGGTGTTGCTGATAATGTCGCGGATTCCGTTGCTTCCACTGCTGCTGCAACCGCTGCCGCCGCACTTCTCGAATCCGCGCGAGCCAACATCGCTGTCCAGCGATACATCCTCGTTGCTGCGTGCGGGTTCGGTATCGATGTCGACCGCCGTCAGGGGACGCATGATTTCTTCTTTTCCAGTCAGCTAAGCGTTGCGACTCCCCATGCGACTTGCCGCTGGGTACCGCGCGACGTGACGTTCCTTCCTCTTCTTCGTCGGCACTATCGTCCTCTTTCTTCGTGGTCTTTTGCCCTATTAATGCGTCACCTCCTTCCCTTAATGCACTGCGCACGACTAAGAATAATTGCTTTTTCACAATGTCAATAACGTTTACTCGAAAGAAATCGAGTTCGAGTCAATCTTTTATTCCTCCATTTCTCGCGTAATGATGAAGAAAGAACGAGTCATAAATTTGTCTTTTGAATCTTCTTTCTTCTCACGATTGACTGAATCGTTTATTCTTATCAGGTGCTCCATTCTCACAGCTATGCTTCATGGGTTCTTGATGAGCTTCGCAATTCGGCAAGACTTACGTCATCGGTGGTGCTCGAAATCTCTCGGACTGAAACAGAAAGAATTCTGATGATGAGAGATTATAATTTGATATTTGAGGAAGAGTAAATATACAGGGTGGCCCATTTTAATTTATACAGTCGATTTTTTAAAAAACTAAAAGAGATACGAAAAAATGTTTCAGACAGACATGTCACGATTTCGAGGGGGACATAAGATGATACCATTGGTTTGACCTTGAATAGTCGTTTGAAGGTCACACGAAGATCACCTTCAATTTCTTAAATTGAAACCCCAACTTTTTATTGCAGATTCTTATTCTCCATCGAAAAGTAAGTAACTTTTGTCTGAAACATTTTTCCGAAAAATGTCATCTTATGTCCTTAAAATGATCTTCAAGATGAGTTTTGAGGACATTTTAAGGACATGAGATGACATTTTTCGGAAAAATGTTTCAGACAAAAGTTGCATGTTTTCTCGCGTAAAATCCGAATCCGTAATAAAAAATACCATGTCTCATTAAAAAAACATTTCAGACCGGAAGTTAGAATTTCGATAAACAATGACCCGTCTAGTTGTATCCACATTCTCTGTCGTGTATGGAGATCAACGTTCGAACAGTGTATTGTCGAATACCGATTTACGTAATCACGTTTGACATTGTCGATATTCGACAATACACTGTTCGAACGTTGATCTCCATACACGACAGAGAATGTGGATACAACTAGACGGGTCATTGTTTATCGCAATTCTAACTTCCGGTCTGAAATGTTTTTTTAATGAGACATGGTATTTTTTATTACGGATTCGGATTCTACGCGAGAAAACATGCAACTTTTGTCTGAAACATTTTTCAGAAAAATGTCATCTTATGTCCTTAAAATGTCCTCAAAACTCATCTTGAAGATCATTTTAAGGACATAAGATGACATTTTTCGGAAAACTGTTTCAGACAAAAGTTACTTACTTTTCGATGGAGAATAAGAATCTGCAATAAAAAGTTGGGGTTTCAATTTAAGAAATTGAAGGTGATCTTCGCGTGACCTTCAAACGACTATTCAAGGTCAAACCAATGGTATCATCTTATGTCCCCCCGAAATCGTGACATGTTTGTCTGAAACATTTTTTCGTATCTCTTTTAGTGTTTTAAAAAATCGACTGTATAAATTAAAATGGGCCACCCTGTATATATAATACATATATATTAGGATTGTGATTTAGTTTTGAGGGTTTTGCAACAGATGGCTGTAATGTCAGTTTGTTCCAATAGCTGTTTCCGATAACTGTTGTTTCTTACAGTGTTGACATTATCCATGACATTTAGTAGCATTATAGCAAGTGGAAACTTATGGTGACGCAGAATCGCCATCAATTAAGACGTGTGAATACTGGTTTAGACGCTTTAAAAGTGGTCATACTGATGTGAAGGACAAAGAACGCTCGGGACAACCAAGAAAGCTTGAAAATGCAGATTTGCAAGCATTATTGCACGAAAATCCAACACGATCCACTTCAGAACTTGCCAGAGCATTAAATGTTGATCGTACAACAGTTACCAAACATTTACATGAAATGGGAAAAATTCAGAAGGAAGGGAAATGGGTTCGACATGAATTATCGGAAAGTGCCATTGCGAACCGGTTGAACATTTGCATTTCGTTGATCGGCAGGCAAAAAAAGAAGAGTCTTTCGTCTCGGATTGTTACTGGGGATGAAAAGTGGATCTATTTTGATAATCCGAAACGCAGAAAATCATGGGTGGATCCAGGCGAACCATCAACATCCACTCCGAGACGCAATATTCACGGTTCAAAAGTAATAGTGTACTATGAGCTGTTAAATCCGCACGAGACTGTCACGACTGATCGTTATCGACACCAATTGTACAAGTTGAAGCAAGCATTGGACGAAAAACGACCACCAATTGCGAGCAAACGACGGAAAGTGATTCTTCTTCGTGACAACGCTCGACCTCACGTTGCGTTATCAGTGAAAGAAACACTATTAGAGCTTGAATGGCAAATCTTCCCCGGACATTGCTCCATGGGATTATTATTTGTTCCGGTCGATGCAACACGCTTTAGAGGATACACGCTTTGATAATTTGGAAGAAGTGCGAAAATTCGTCGACGAATGGATCAACTGAAAAGAAGAGTGATTTTATTGTGGTGGAATCCATCTCTTGCCAGAAAGATGGGAAAAAGTTATAGAAAAGGAAGGAAAATATTTTGATTAAGGTATTCATTCATTATCATATTTAAATACATGCGTTTTGAGCAAAAAAAACCCTTAAAACTAAATCACACCCCTAATATATTCCCTATTTCATAACTACCATCTCGAAATATATTTCCGCACAGATCAAAGAGATCAAAGAGCACGTTCTTTTATAAGGCGTTTTATATGGCCCCTTTTATACGGTATAAATCGTCGACAATGCACAGATGTTATGAACCGTGTTCATAGCTTGACCTTTCAGATGCACTAAAAGTGATAGCAGCGGAACGTAATACGCGCATAGTATTCCTGCGTTTATTTGCCTTTGTGTGCGTGCGCGATCGAGACTGACAAGAGACGGGCTGCACAAGGGCTGCACTCCCGCGAATTCTTTTTCGCTTCGCGAGCTCCGGATCGCGTCCCTGAGATTTCCAAGTGTTGCACAAAGTATCTCGCACGGTTCACAGATTATCGCATGCAGCATAAATCGCGCGGAAGTTTACGTACAGTTTTCGTCGTGGGAACCGCCGCACGTGCCCCTGCTAAAGAAACATATCAATCAATCGAGATAACACTCGGAAAACCATCCCGGTAGTCACGTACCGGATAACTCGGTCCGCCCCGTGGAAATACGTATACACGGCATGGCTAATACATTTACTTGCGGATCGTGTAAAACTACGCGGTGGTACTTCCGGTATAATTCAATAATTTACAGGATACTTCAACTTCTTGCGATCAGTAAAAAATAGTTTTGTTTCTGCTTCAGTTTGATTGCTATTATCCGGTAAATGGAGACATAGTTCGATTATTTATAGCCTCGCTCTTTCGGATAGATATATCCAAAGCTTGGGTTGGTAGATTTTAATTCTGTCGATCATCGCGCAATGAACGGGAGGACACATGCGAGAGGATGGACAATTATAATTTCGATATAATGGACGGTCGCGTTAATGACATTTTAAAATCACTTCTGGGGCGCTGTAGCAATTGACATGTATCTCCACTTTTTCGAGGACCGCACGTGTACCGTGAAGTGTAACGGTAATTATATTTTTGTATCATAATGCACAGCTCGCGCTTAAGCGCTCTCTAAATTTTTCGACCGTTAAAAGCATGGAAATCCTGTTATGGGAGTAATGGGATTCTTTGCTGCTACGAGTTGCCGGCTCGAGTTGCCAAAAGTGCCTTTTGTTACGGAAGAAGTTGCTCGAACAAAACACTCGAGATACTAAAGTTGCATGTTACGAGTGTTACTTTACCTTGGGTGTCTAATGAAAATGTATGTTCAATTTTTTTGCTCACATTTCTCAAGTTGTTCAGTGACCAACAAAGTGCTACCAGCCACTGAATAAAGTATCTCGCCTCCGCTGGATCTTAATTCTTAATACGAAGTTTTGCCTTGGAAGTTTGCTAAAAAGATCCGCACGGACTTTCCGGTCAATCTACATTCTTTCGCAAAATCGTCATCTGAATTTCGATACGTTCACAAAATATCGGCAAAACCGATATTATTCCATCGACCATCGACCGTAACTTGAAGTTAGGAATAAAATAGAAAAGGGTTTACGTGTGACCGTTCACGTGCTCGGTTTCGTTTACGAACTATTCTTCGTTTCTAAAGATACCGAATCGATCTTGTCGTCTGTCAATCGCGCGTTACTGTCCTCGAAATGGTTGTTCACGATCGAAGGAGTTCTCGTGCTGCTAGTCGTCACGCCTCGCGGAATCTCAACGTCCAATTTCCGGATGTATTAAAATTAATTCGTTAATTCTTAATACGAAGTTTTGCCTTGGAAGTTTGCTAAAAAGATCCGCACGGACTTTCCGGTCAATCTAAAGTCTTTCGCAAAATCTTCATCTGAATTTCCACAAAATATCGTCAAAGCTATTATTCCGACCATCAAGGCATGACTGTAACTCAAAGTTAGGAATGAAACAGAAAAGGTTTACGTGTGACCTTTCACGTGATCGTTTTCGTTTGCAAACTATTCTTCGTTTCTAAAGATACCAAATCGATCTTGTCATCTGTCAATCGCACGTTACTTTCCTCGAAATGGTTGTTCACGATCCAAGGAGTTCTCAAGCTGCGACTCGTCACGCCTCGCGGAATCGCATTTTCCAATTTTCGGCTGTAAATTAATTCGTTAAAATTCTTAATTCTGAAAGTTTTGCTAAAAAGATCCGCATGGACTTTCCGGTCAATCTAAAGTCTTTCACAATCTGAATTTCCATGCATTCGCAAAATGAGGTGAAAATATCGCCGGGTCTATTGTTCCGACCAGCAGGGCATGACTGTGGCATCGAGGGTGAAACAAAAAGGGTTTATGTACGGTTTACCGGATGTAAACGTCATTGATCGCCGTGAAAGCACGATCGAAGCAACAGCTAGTTTCGCGAGTTTCCATTGCGTGATGCAGGGGGACAGTTTGGACGCATCGGATTCACGAACTCGGTGTCGTAATTACTAGGTCGAGTGGAGTGTGAAACGATGTATACGTACAGGAAGCAGCGTCCCGACCCTTCCTGTGGAATTGGAATGCTGCCAGAGTGTGTGCCGGCAGTTTCAATGGTCATCTTTCGCTGTTACGTTTCGGGGCTTTCAAAACGGCTTTCAATCCTCGGCCTTTCAGAACAGCCGCGCCCCGCGGCGCGGGGTTGCTCTTTCTCCCTCGCATTAATTCTTAAACCCTCCGCTTCGCGAGTACAAACTCACGTCGTCGATTTTTTCTCTCACAAAAGCGTTAAAAAGCGTTAGTTTCATGTGTCATCAATAGCGACAGAAATTTTCCCTCGCGTCTGGCGCAATGCTCACATGTATAGAACATAATGATACATCTTTCACGGTGCAATTAATATTTTAAATTACATTTCATGCACGTACATTACGTGCAGTGTGCTTTACAACGCTATCATGACATTTAAGCGGTATTTCCCGCATGACGTTGTATTTTCTATTTAATTATAAATAAATGCTCCGCCACGAGTGTTCTCTCTTAATTACTTGCGCTTGCCATGTCCTAACTGAAAGCCGCGCCGGTTTGAATAGAGTCGGCATTTGCGGAGCGCGGAGAACGGAACGGTAGAGATCAAGTTTTCTCGCTTTTACAGTTTCTTTTATCGGGGCACGAAGCGGAGCGAGGCTTGCAGCCGATAACTACCGTCGCGTACCCAATTAATTGAACATCATCTTCGGTTGGCACCTCGTTTCGCTTCTGACTCCACTTGGGATTTCCAATAATTCCGATATCTCGAGAGGAAATCCGATTAGACTCGCCGGGTGTTCTTTGCGGACTTAGGGTACAACGGCCGCTTCGTACGTGCACATTTCTGTGATATCAAGCGATAGAAAATCGAACGCGATCTCCCCGTGAAAGGAACGGAAAAGAGGTGACAGAGAGAGGAGGAGAGAGAAAGCACGCGCGCGCGCGAGATCGGCAAAAATATCCCCTGCTAGCGTCTAAAATAAAATGTGCGCTTGACGAAGAGACGGATCTGAGACGCGCGTCGCGTGTGCAGGGAGTAAATTTTTTATTACTTTTTATTGCCCGCGGCGACATGCGCGAGCACTCTCTGATTTATTTATGCGTTAATTTTATTTCCGCGCGGGAGAGAAATATTTCTCTCCGCAATATCTCTGCGTCCATCGACGAGAGTGAAAATGGACGTTCGGGACGCCGGCGATCTGCGGTCCGAGTTTGATGAAATATCGGAGATTCGTGCTGCCTCATGCCACCGGACGGTCGGTCGGCACGATGGGATTATCGCGGCAATAATCCCATGATTTTCCATGTGTGTTGGATCGCTGCGCGCGGTTTTGCGGCCGGTCATCGCGGCCGGCACCCGTTCTTGTCAGTGACCGACGGCTAAGAAAAGCCTTGGGTTTCGTGCGGCCGCCTGATGCATACCGGGTGGCGTAATATTCCTGCGACACATTGCGGGACTTGACTTGGTCATAAAGCCGAGCGCGTGCACGGATTTGCTTCCAGCGGAGAATTCGCTTCTGGACGGAACGGCGAGATTTATAGCGGCTCGGGTGTATCGTCGATAAACAAACGGGCAGCAGTATCGTTGCCACGGGAAAATAATCGATCTGGAGCTCGGCCATCGGAAGAGCCAAACGACGACGTAAAGCCAGTAATGATAAGTCATACGTTTTATGGGGCGTTTCATTGTGTACACATTGCGCCGTGTGTTGGCAGGAGGCAAGATAAACCGTATTACTTTTCAGTGGAATCTCATTTCTAGCAAATTTGTAGCGAACGTAACTCTCGAGGGAGGGTTCCGGATGCGCCCAGAATAAAACGAACGGAGCAGGTTGGATCAAATGGGTGCAGTCTCAATTGGGACTAATGAACAGACGTTGCTGATGAATGGCTTCGTATTTGTCGGGGGCAGGCTAATATTACAAATGTACGAAGAATAGAAGAAATACCAAATTACGTTGTATACACCTCGTTTCTCGGACTCAAGTGGAGGGTGATGCGTTACACTTTTACGACCAGCCAAGTCAGACACGACTCTCGAAGGCTTCATGGCTCGGATACTCCACCACGAACAGAGAACTTTTAAAAGGAAAAGGAAAAATGTTACGGAGTAGTGCGCAGCGCACGTGATTCGATTCGCTTTTTGCTGCTACTTGGCCTAGTAAGAGAGACGCCTGTTCCAAAAAGCGACTTTACATTGTAGCGAAATTCTGCGAGTCTCTTGAGAGACCCGACTCGAAATATTCTCTTGGAATTATTCTCGTCTCCGCCTCGGCGCGAAAAGAGAGAGGCAGAAGAGGAGAGAGACCCGCTTCCGATATGCATGAAATTACCGTAACCGACTGGCGAAGCCTTTAAGCGCAAGGAAGGAGGCGGAAATGTTGCCGTCGTCGTCAAAAGTGTGTCGGACTGAATTACGCGCTCGACGGTGAACTTTCCGTGTTGCGAGCTCGAAGATTCCAAATCGCCAAGTTCTGGTTGAGGCGCTGAGCTCGCACAGAATCGGCATTGTAAATGAAAGCGCATCATCAGTCGCGAGTGCATTCATTCACCGACGCTGAAAGGAAAAGGTGCTCGTTTTATTAACCCCTTGCCTTATAATAACGAGTGACACTCCCGCTACAGATTACAGACCAAAAAAGACGAGTTTGTATTCATATCGTTATGCGAGTGTGACGTGATTGCTATGTGAATATCTTGAATCTTCACTCATTTTCTTTGAATTTTAAAATGATAAAATTACTTAATTTTCTTTTTTTGTAAAAATAAGTGTATTGAAGCTGATCAATTAACATAGATAAGCAAAATGGCAAACGTTTATCCAAATACGCAAATTAAGTAGTATCAACTTTGGCTCACGTAAGGGCGGGAAAAATCGTTAAGGCAAGGGGTTAAATATACTTACACATTCTTATCACACTGATCGACTCTATAAAATTTTTTGTAACTGCGCGATTCCATATTTTTACGATAAACAGTTTCCAGTGCTTGCATTCACGATAAGCGTCCTCAAAAACAAAGGTTCGTCTAGCGACATAAAAGTATTTATATATACATGTAGTAGTGTTAGTAGTCTAGTCTCGGGTGTTTCTCTGTAGCCAGACGAAGGGTAAAGGCCGCGGGCGTCTCTTTGCAATGGTAATTTCTGCCATCATTTGCAATTACAAGCGGCGGGCATGCCAAGAATGTCAGCCGCTTCTACACGGTGACCCTACATCACGTATTTCAGTCACATATCACGAATATCGACGTTAACTCCTTGGACGTTGTTTACCGAGACAGTCTCAAGGTATCGGATATCGGGCACGAACCTGCACGTGCATGCACATTGTAAACAGGGTTTCTTGTTAATCGAGAAAAGAAAAAAAAGCGGAATCTGCAAATAGACGCTCGAATTATTATATCTATTAGGAGTGTGATTTAGTTTTGAGGGTTTTGCAACAGATGGCTGTAGTGTCAGTTTGTTCCAATAGCTGTTTCCGATAACTGTTCTTTCTTACGGTGTTGACATTATCCATCACATTTAGTAGCATTATAGCAAGTGGAAACTTATGGTAATTCTGCCCCATCAATTAAGACGTGTGAATACTGGTTTAGACGCTTTAAAAGTGGTGATACTGATGTAAAGGACAAAGAACGCTTGAAAATGCAGATTTGCGAGCATTATTGGACGAAAATCCAACACAATCCACTTCAGAACTTGCCAGAGCATTAAATGTTGATCGTACAACAGTTACCAAACATTTACATGAAATGGGAAAAATTCAGAAAGAAGGGAAATGGGTTCGACATCAATTATCGGAAAGTGCCGTTTGAACATTTGCATTTCGTTAATCGCCAGGCAAAAAAAGAAGAGTCTTTTGTCTCGGATTGTTACTGGGGATGAAAAGTGCATCTATTTTGATAATCCCAAATGCAGAAAATCATGGGTGGATCCAGGCGAACCATCAACATCCACTCCGAGACGCAATATTCACGGTTCAAAAGTAATAGTGTACTATGAGCTGTTAAATCCGCACGAGACTGTCACGGCTGATCGTTATCGACACCAATTGTACAAGTTGAAGCAAGCATTGGACGAAAAACGACCACCAATTGCGAGTAAAGGACGGAAAGTGATTCTTCTTCGTGACAACGCTCGACCTCACGTTGCGTTATCAGTGAAACAGACACTATTAGAGCTTGAATGGCAAGTCTTCTCCGGACATTGCTCCATGCGATTATTATTTGTTCCGGTCGATGCAACACGCTTTAGAGGATACACACTTTGATAATTTGGAAGAAGTGCGAAAATTCGTCGACGAATGGATCAACTGAAAAGAAGAGTGATTTTATCGTGGTGGAATCCATCTCTTGCCAGAAAGATGGGAAAAAGTTATAGAAAAGGAAGGAAAATATTTTGATGAAGGTATTCATTCATTATCATATTTAAATACATGCGTTTTTGAGCAAAAAAACCCTCAAAACTAAATCACACCCCTAATATAATACATTCCTTATTTGCGATATGGCTTACATTAATATCGTTATGCGAATTGAAAGAGAATCGTATTCGAAAAATGAAGGCAAATTAGCAAATGAAATGTCACGTATTACCCCGTGAGAATAATTTTCTCTGATGTCGTACGAACGCACGAGGGGAGACGGCTACCCCTAGACGGACGTAGGCGTTTGATGAGAATTTCTTACGTACAGACATGTGCAGAATCCACCTATTTACCTTTTCTTTATTATCGTTTTTCTGAAAATTTCATTTCACCCGGTAATTCAGCATGCAAATTTGCAGACCGCAAGGTAAAGCCCTTCTGTTATTCTCTCGATTCGGGTTTTCAGCGATGGGAGGGACGGTCTCGAGCGGGGAGCTCGTAAGCCGAGGGGATGGCGATCCGGAAATAAAATGATCCTCTTAGAGTGACGCACGTAACGATCCACGCGTATCCGAGCATCTTGATGGATCTGACGCAGTTGATCGCGATAGAGCGAGCAGGCTGCTTCGGCCGATCGCTGGCAAGAATAAACTTGGAAAAAGCGCGAGCGTGCGTGCGTGCGTGCGTTCGCCAGAACGCCAGAAAGAAACGCGGTTGGAACAAAGTCAGGGAAATATGAAAAGGTCATCAGCTCTCTCTATCTTTCTCTCAATTTCTGTCTCGCCTGCCTCGCGTACCTGCCTGTCCGCGTCGCGCGCGGTAACGTCCAATTTGTTTCACATCATGCATTTGCATCACGAGGTGCGCTCGTCTCTCCACGACTGAATTACCAGCTGCCTGGCCAACTATCAGGCAACACGCAGAACGAGATCTCTTCCTCGTGTACTGATGGAGGCGTCAACCTCGTCATATCGCGCATAAATTCAACATTAAGCTCCCTATTCGGTCCTGCCTTTCAGCAACCTATGCGCGCTGCAAATCATCCTCGAAAAGTCGATTATTTAAATTGTGGATCGTTGCATCGCGCAGCGCTCACTGCACGTTTTCATCCGCGTCTGATTATTTGTCAAGTTTTAATCAATTCTCCGTTCAAGTTTTGTCATCCGCGGCAGTAAGGTAAAATATACAGGAGTAATACGTATTCCCGATTAAATTTAAAACAAATATTATTTTGATTTGAAAGTGACACCCGCACATTACGAAGGCGCACAATTAATTTTCCAAGAGAGAGAAGGAGGGAGGGAGGGAGGGAGAGAGCAATTTGCGTCACCAATATTAATTAAAATGAAAATACAAATTTTACTGCTAATTAAAAAGCACTTGGCTATTAAAATTGTCATAAATGTAAGTCGTTCTATATGTACAATGCATGTTACCCCTCGCTTTAAAGCCCAAGGCATAAACGCGGCACACGGTTCATCCTCGATGGTGCACGTTGCAGGTACGGAAGCACTTTCACAAGAGAGCAAGAGTAGAACTTCGCAGATGGACTTGCGGAAGGGTAGGTCTCTCTCTCTCTTGCTCTCTCGTGAAATTACGTGCGTTACGAGGATTTATGGGCGATAACGTGGGAATCTCGGTTATGTACGAGAATCGAGAAAAACAACAGGCGCTACACAAAACACGGGAAGGCTATTTTAACGGGTGTAATGCCCGACGTTGGCCTCGGAGGGGTTCGGAAATGGAACGAAATCCGATAGTGGGCCGTCGGCCGTGAGAACCACTTTACCGACGTGCCGCTCATCGAGGAGTAGATAGGTAGGCAGGCAAGCTTTTGCCTTCCACACTTGGAATCCGTAAAGATGAGGGTTCTTATAAAGAACGGAATTGCTTTCTCGAGAAACATGCCTTGCTTCCGAGGCAAGGAACGTATACATATACGAGCGGAGCTTGAATTACTTTTAAGTCTTAAGATGTATCCTTCGGAGATATGATTCCTCTTACGATATTCGTCTTTCTCTCTCCCTTTGCCCCTGCACGAGTCATTCGCGTGCATGATTTATGCATGGCACCGTGACATCGCACAATTTTTATTTCACTTCTTTTTAATATTTTCGTCGACGTGGGAGTACGCTGCGAATCACGCAATCCTCATATCCTCATAATTTGATATTTGTTACGTCATGTAACACGATGTGTACCATTTGTTTCGCCTCGAACGAGCTCCGTTTCTGGTTCATTTTGATGATCCGCCAGGGAATATTTTAACGCGTGAACCGTGGGCGTCATTAGTCTCGCTCGCTGAATATCGTGTCTCCGCCACACTTTGCCCACGGTTTCCCCTCATTATTGGACGATGTAAAAACAAAAAACGAAAAAAATGAAAAAGAGAATTAAGAACGAAAGGAATGAGACAAGAATAAACCATGGCGCCAAGTGATAGTTGCGTCACACGCCAGCTTTCGATCGCTAATAAAAGAACCATAAGTATTATATTAGGGGTGTGATTTAGTTTTGAGGGTTTTTTTGCTCAAAAACGCATGTATTTAAATATGATAATGAATGAATACCTTCATCAAAATATTTTCCTTCCTTTTCTATAACTTTTTCCCATCTTTCTGGCAAGAGATGGATTCCACCACGATAAAATCACTCTTCTTTTCAGTTGATCCATTCGTCGACGAATTTTCGCACTTCTTCCAAATTATCAAAGTGTGTATCCTCTAAAGCGTGTTGCATCGACCGGAACAAATAATAATCGCATGGAGCAATGTCCGGGGAAGACTTGCCATTCAAGCTCTAATAGTGTCTGTTTCACTGATAACGCAACGTGAGGTCGAGCGTTGTCACGAAGAAGAATCACTTTCCGTCCTTTACTCGCAATTGGTGGTCGTTTTTCGTCCAATGCTTGCTTCAACTTGTACAATTGATGTCGATAACGATCAGCCGTGACAG
Organism: Ooceraea biroi; assembly: GCF_003672135.1. Classification (NCBI taxonomy): domain Eukaryota; kingdom Metazoa; phylum Arthropoda; class Insecta; order Hymenoptera; family Formicidae; genus Ooceraea; species Ooceraea biroi. The sequence continues at coordinate 1,679,973 of NC_039518.1, read as the reverse complement.
TCTCGTGCGGATTTAACAGCTCATAGTACACTATTACTTTTGAACCGTGAATATTGCGTCTCGGAGTGGATGTTGATGGTTCACCTGGATCCACCCATGATTTTCCGCGTTTCGGATTATCAAAATAGATCCACTTTTCATCCCCACTAACAATCCGAGACAAAAGACTCTTCTTTTTTTGCCTGGCGATCAACGAAATGCAAATGTTCAACCGGTTCGCAATGGCACTTTCCGATAATCGATGTCGAACCCATTTCCCTTCCTTCTGAATTTTTCCCATTTCATGTAAATGTTTGGTAACTGTTGTACGATCAACATTTAATGCTCTGGCAAGAGATGGATTCCACCACGATAAAATCACTCTTCTTTCAGTTGATCCATTCGTCGACGAATTTTTGCACTTCTTCGAAATTATCAAAGTGTGTATCCTCTAAAGCGTGTTGCATCGACCGGAACAAATAATAATCGCATGGAGCAATGTCCGGGAAAGACTTGCCATTCAAGCTCTAATAGTGTCTGTTTCACTGATAACGCAACGTGAGGTCGAGCGTTGTCACGAAGAAGAATCACTTTCCGTCCTTTACTCGCAATTGGTGGTCGTTTTTCGTCCAATGCTTGCTTCAACTTGTACAATTGTTGTCGATAACGATCAGCCGTGACAGTCTCGTGCGGATTTAACAGCTCATAGTACACTATTACTTTTGAACCGTGAATATTGCGTCTCGGAGTGGATGTTGATGGTTCGCCTGGATCCACCCATGATTTTCTGCGTTTCGGATTATCAAAATAGATCCACTTTTCATCCCCAGTAACAATCCGAGACAAAAGACTCTTCTTTTTTTGCCTGCCGATCAACGAAATGCAAATGTTCAACCGGTTCGCAATGGCACTTTCCGATAATCGATGTCGAACCCATTTCCCTTCTTTCTGAATTTTTCCCATTTCATGTAAACGTTTGGTAACTGTTGTACGATCAACATTTAATGCTCTGGCAAGAGATGGATTCCACCACGATAAAATCACTCTTCTTTTCAGTTGATCCATTCGTCGACGAATTTTTGCACTTCTTCGAAATTATCAAAGTGTGTATCCTCTAAAGCGTGTTGCATCGACCGGAACAAATAATAATCGCATGGAGCAATGTCCGGGGAAGACTTGCCATTCAAGCTCTAATAGTGTCTGTTTCACTGATAACGCAACGTGAGGTCGAGCGTTGTCACGAAGAAGAATCACTTTCCGTCGTTTACTCGCAATTGGTGGTCGTTTTTCGTCCAATGCTTGCTTCAACTTGTACAATTGGTGTCGATAACGATCAGCCGTGACAGTCTCGTGCGGATTTAACAGCTCATAGTACACTATTACTTTTGAACCGTGAATATTGCGTCTCGGAGTGGATGTTGATGGTTCGCCTGGATCCACCCATGATTTTCTGCGTTTCGGATTATCAAAATAGATCCACTTTTCATCCCCAGTAACAATCCGAGACAAAAGACTCTTCTTTTTTTGCCTGCCGATCAACGAAATGCAAATGTTCAACCGGTTCGCAATGGCACTTTCCGATAATTGATGTCGAACCCATTTCCCTTCCTTCTGAATTTTTCCCATTTTATGTAAATGTTTGGTAACTGTTGTACGATCAACATTTAATGCTCTGGCAAGTTCTGAAGTGGATCGTGTTGGATTTTCGTCGAATAATGCTTGCAAATCTGCATTTTCAAGCTTTCTTGGTTGTCCCGAGCGTTCTTTGTCCTTCACATCAGTATCACCACTTTTAAAGCGTCTAAACCAGTATTCACACGTCTTAATTGATGGTGATTCTGCGTCACCATAAGTTTCCACAAGAATTCTATAACCGTCAGCCGCAGTTTTCTTTTGATTAAAAAACAAAAGCAACGCATGTCGAAAACGCTCTTTCGGAAGTTGCATTTTTACGATGATATAAACACGACTGTTATTGCATCTATTGCTATAATGCTACTAAATGTCATGGATAATGTCAACACCGTAAGAAAGAACAGTTATCGGAAACAGCTATTGGAACAAACTGACACTACAGCCATCTGTTGCAAAACCCTCAAAACTAAATCACACTCCTAATACTACGTTTAGGGAGGAAGTTTATACAAAGCTTTATACGAAGTAATTATCGATATCGAGAGACTATACAAAGTAATTATCTATATCCGAGGCGGAGTCGCTTTCTTGAAATCTGTTCGTGTTAGATCGCAATAGCCGTTCGGGCTTATATCTGCACGAAACGCGAACGGGAAAGCGCGGGGCGAGTTAATAAAAATTCTTAATACTCGCCCCGTGGCTCTCTTTGGTGCACACTTTGTTTATCCGTTTGCGGCGATGGGAAAACCACGATGTGCCGCGCGCGCTATATGAGCACCGGCGTTACGTGCGCGGCATCGGTAAGTCTTCCCTTCTCGTGTTCTACTTTGAAATATTAATTTATATGATGCTCGCCGCGTGCGCGAACAAAGTCTAAAGTTCAACTTATGATTCGCGATATCGATATCAGCGGGATCGGGACGGTTCTGCTTTGCAACTGGTCTCCTTAGAAACCGCATGATTCTATCGGGATAAGCACGGGAGGAGAGGAAAAAAAGTATCGTTGGGTACTCCCCTACACCTATTTTATACTTTTCTACTCTTTTTTTTTTAAGAGTTGTTTCCTTCTATTATATTATTTTGCTTCCCTCTCAACCCGGATCTGTGACATTTTTTATTTGCACTTCGTGTTTTGTACTTTCTTCTTAATTTCTATTCGACTCTAAGACTCTGTCATGTCTTATTTTTTTCTCAGGGATATAAGTTCCTAAAATTTTAAATAAAACATTAAACTACATACTTACTTTTATTTATACGTTTATATTTACGTTATATTGTGATAGAAGAAGTATAAATGGATTAAAAATAAACGCGTTGCAGAGAACCGGTGTTGCCGGTTCAAAGAATATTTAAAAATTTATTTTATCACGAGGGATACGTATCACTTTTAGAATGGACTTGAAATAAACATAGAAATATGCGTATGATGTTGCCTTTGAAGCGGATCAAAGGGTGTTATAGTAAGAGAGACAGATAAATTCCAGAACGATACACCTTATCCAATTAATTTCTCCAATTAATAATCTATCTATATGTATTTCTAACTTACCGAGTGCATAATAGCGGAGTGCATTATCCGGTGGATTGTCTGCCTGGCGCATTTGTCTCGAGGGGAAACAGAAGGGACGAGTAAACGGAACAGACTAAAATACACAGGCGCGTTCGCTCACAGGCGACATGCACGAGTTTCCGTCGACGAAAGTTTTCTAAAGTTTTCCTCCACCAAGTTGTACGTAGCGCGGCACATACGCACGTCCTCATGCACGTATGCACGCACGCACGGAACGGAAATCGATAAGAATAACGAGGCGACAAAAAAGAAACGAACAAAAGGGGGAAAAAGAAAAAGAAAAAAGAAAACCAAGTGTCTGAAGAAAAGATCGTGAGGAGCGAGCCCGTATATGCAACTTCCGAGTGCGAAAAGTACTCGGGAGCAATGGCGGGCACGTACGCACGCCTTCACGCACGCATGCACGCACGCACCGACGTCTGTCGCGGCGCAGCCCGTTGCATTCACAGCACACCCTCACGCTACGGAGGCCCGCGCAGCACTGACTCTTTCCACTGCTCGCTCCCCGACTATACTCGCGCCGCGACACGCGGGAGAGGAAGAGGGTGCACGCTGCGGGGACCGGAGCGGAGTATCAAGGACTGGCATTAGTCAATTAATAAGCGGTTCATCGAGCCTGAAAACGGATTACATGATGAACGAATGATATTATAGCCCGCGCAATCAGATGATACAGTTCACTGTCTGCAGCTAACCGGGAGCGTTGACTCCACGTACGAAACTTCATTGCTCTTGTGCGTGCTGTTGTCACTTTGATTTGGATCGATTTTACGAATTACTGCGAGTTTTGTGCCGCACGAATTCCAGAGAGTCGGCCGTGACCGGAACACCCCATGGCGTCATGATATATTAGGAGTGTGATTTAGTTTTGAGGGTTTTGCAACAGATGGCTGTAGTGTCAGTTTGTTCCAATAGCTGTTTCCGATAACTGTCGTTTCTTACAGTGTTGACATTATCCATGACATTTAGTAGCATTATAGCAAGTGGAAACTTATGGTGATTCTGCCCCATCAATTAAGACGTGTGAATACTGGTTTAGACGCTTTAAAAGTGGTGATACTGATGTGAAGGACAAAGAACGCTCGGGACAACCAAGAAAGCTTGAAAATGCAGATTTGCAAGCATTATTCGACGAAAATCCAACACGATCTACTTCAGAACTTGCCAGAGCATTAAATGTTGATCGTACAACAGTTACCAAACATTTACATGAAATGGGAAAAATTCAGAAAGAAGGGAAATGGGTTCGACATCGATTATCGGAAAGTGCCATTGCGAACCGGTTGAACATTTGCATTTCGTTGATCGGCAGGCAAAAAAAGAAGAGTCTTTTGTCTCGGATCTGTTACTGGGGATGAAAAGTGGATCTATTTTGATAATCCGAAACGCGGAAAATCATGGGTGGATCCAGGCGAACCATCAACATCCACTCCGAGACGCAATATTCACGGTTCAAAAGTAATAGTGTACTATGAGCTGTTAAATCCGCACGAGACTGTCACGGCTGATCGTTATCGACACCAATTGTACAAGTTGAAGCAAGCATTGGACGAAAAACGACCACCAATTGCGAGCAAACGACGGAAAGTGATTCTTCTTCGTGACAACGCTCGACCTCACGTTGCGTTATCAGTGAAACAGACACTATTAGAGCTTGAATGGCAAGTCTTCTCCGGACATTGCTCCATGCGATTATTATTTGTTCCGGTCGATGCAACACGCTTTAGAGGATACACACTTTGATAATTTCGAAGAAGTGCGAAAATTCGTCGACGAATGGATCAACTGAAAAGAAGAGTGATTTTATCGTGGTGGAATCCATCTCTTGCCAGAGCATTAAATGTTGATCGTACAACAGTTACCAAACATTTACATGAAATGGGAAAAATTCAGAAGGAAGGGAAATGGGTTCGACATCAATTATCGGAAAGTGCCATTTGAACATTTGCATTTCGTTGATCGCCAGGCAAAAAAAGAAGAGTCTTTTGTCTCGGATCTGTTACTGGGGATGAAAAGTGGATCTATTTTGATAATCCGAAACGCGGAAAATCATGGGTGGATCCAGGCGAACCATCAACATCCACTCCGAGACGTAATATTCACGGTTCAAAAGTAATGCTCTGTATTTGGTGGGATAGTGTACTATGAGCTGTTAAATCCGCACGAGACTGTCACGGCTGATCGTTATCGACACCAATTGTACCAGTTGAAGCAAGCATTGGACGAAAAACGACCACCAATTGCGAGCAAACGACGGAAAGTGATTCTTCTTCGTGACAACGCTCGACCTCACGTTGCGTTATCAGTGAAACAGACACTATTAGAGCTTGAATGGCAAGTCTTCCCCGGACATTGCTCCATGCGATTATTATTTGTTCCGGTCGATGCAACACGCTTTAGAGGATACACACTTTGATAATTTCGAAGAAGTGCGAAAATTCGTCGACGAATGGATCAACTGAAAAGAAGAGTGATTTTATCGTGGTGGAATCCATCTCTTGCCAGAGCATTAAATGTTGATCGTACAACAGTTACCAAACATTTACATGAAATGGGAAAAATTCAGAAGGAAGGGAAATGGGTTCGACATCAATTATCGGAAAGTGCCATTTGAACATTTGCATTTCGTTGATCGGCAGGCAAAAAAAGAAGAGTCTTTTGTCTCGGATTATTACTGGGGATGAAAAGTGGATCTATTTTGATAATCCGAAACGCGGAAAATCATGGGTGGATCCAGGCGAACCATCAACATCCACTCCGAGACGTAATATTCACGGTTCAAAAGTAATGCTCTGTATTTGGTGGGATAGTGTACTATGAGCTGTTAAATCCGCACGAGACTGTCACGGCTGATCGTTATCGACACCAATTGTACCAGTTGAAGCAAGCATTGGACGAAAAACGACCACCAATTGCGAGCAAACGACGGAAAGTGATTCTTCTTCGTGACAACGCTCGACCTCACGTTGCGTTATCAGTGAAACAGACACTATTAGAGCTTGAATGGCAAGTCTTCCCCGGACATTGCTCCATGCGATTATTATTTGTTCCGGTCGATGCAACACGCTTTAGAGGATACACACTTTGATAATTTCGAAGAAGTGCGAAAATTCGTCGACGAATGGATCAACTGAAAAGAAGAGTGATTTTATCGTGGTGGAATCCATCTCTTGCCAGAGCATTAAATGTTGATCGTACAACAGTTACCAAACATTTACATGAAATGGGAAAAATTCAGAAGGAAGGGAAATGGGTTCGACATCAATTATCGGAAAGTGCCATTTGAACATTTGCATTTCGTTGATCGGCAGGCAAAAAAAGAAGAGTCTTTTGTCTCGGATTGTTACTGGGGATGAAAAGTGGATCTATTTTGATAATCCGAAACGCGGAAAATCATGGGTGGATCCAGGCGAACCATCAACATCCACTCCGAGACGTAATATTCACGGTTCAAAAGTAATGCTCTGTATTTGGTGGGATAGTGTACTATGAGCTGTTAAATCCGCACGAGACTGTCACGGCTGATCGTTATCGACACCAATTGTACCAGTTGAAGCAAGCATTGGACGAAAAACGACCACCAATTGCGAGCAAACGACGGAAAGTGATTCTTCTTCGTGACAACGCTCGACCTCACGTTGCGTTATCAGTGAAACAGACACTATTAGAGCTTGAATGGCAAGTCTTCCCCGGACATTGCTCCATGCGATTATTATTTGTTTCGGTCGATGCAACACGCTTTAGAGGATACACACTTTGATAATTTGGAAGAAGTGCGAAAATTCGTCGACGAATGGATCAACTGAAAAGAAGAGTGATTTTATCGTGGTGGAATCCATCTCTTGCCAGAGCATTAAATGTTGATCGTACAACAGTTACCAAACATTTACATGAAATGGGAAAAATTCAGAAGGAAGGGAAATGGGTTCGACATCAATTATCAGAAAGTGCCATTGCGAACCGGTTGAACATTTGCATTTCGTTGATCGGCAGGCAAAAAAAGAAGAGTCTTTTGTCTTGGATCTGTTACTGGGGATGAAAAGTGGATCTATTTTGATAATCCGAAACGCAGAAAATCATGGGTGGATCCAGGCGAACCATCAACATCCACTCCGAGACGTAATATTCACGGTTCAAAAGTAATAGTGTACTATGAGCTGTTAAATCCGCACGAGACTGTCACGGCTGATCCTTATCGACACCAATTGTACAAGTTGAAGCAAGCATTGGACGAAAAACGACCACCAATTGCGAGCAAACGACGGAAAGTGATTCTTCTTCGTGACAACGCTCGACCTCACGTTGCGTTATCAGTGAAAGAAACACTAATAGAGCTTGAATGGCAAGTCTTCCCCGGACATTGCTCCATGCGATTATTATTTGTTCCGGTCGATGCAACACGCTTTAGAGGATACACACTTTGATAATTTGGAAGAAGTGCGAAAATTCGTCGACGAATGGATCAACTGAAAGAAGAGTGATTTTATCATGGTGGAATCCATCTCTTGCCAGAAAGATGGGAAAAAGTTATAGAAAAGGAAGGAAAATATTTTGATGAAGGTATTCATTCATTATCATATTTAAATACATGCGTTTTTGAGCAAAAAAACCCTCAAAACTAAATCACACCCCTGATAAATGAGCAATTTCAACGGCAATTACTGATCGGTTCTGTAGGTCGTTATAGGGATGTTCGAGGACAACGCTCAAGATCAATTGATCGATTATCTGTAATCGAATAAGTTACACTCGAGCAGGATTTTAAAAGGTCAGACGAGCTGATCGCTCACACGGCCACCCTCATATCGGATGCAGGAACTCTTTACTCGCTCTCCTGCTCGCCAAAGCTTCCGCAGAGGCTTCGAAGTCCGGAGATAAAGGAGGCACGCGGCACGTGATCGACTCGCGCGACACAATTATACCCATACACGTGTAGATCGTCTCGCTGTAATTGAAATTATTATTATTATTAAGCTGAAAATAATTAGTTGCATTCCGCCGGAATACTTAAATAATGAAAATTCCTTTAACCGAGCATCGAAATGAAAATCACCATGATAACTTTTATTAAAAATTTCTTTTCTCTTATTTGTTTGTGGTAATTTTGGAAAGTGACTTACTGACATCCGATGTTTACTTAAGGATCAGAAGCATGGTTAAAACGTGTATTTAGTAATTAATAAAATTTGCCAGATTGGTCAGTTAAAGGAAGTTTCATTATTATTATTATTATTAATTGTCGTATATCAAGTGGACGATTTGATGTTTATTATTCTGATTAATTTTATATGATATACTGGGTCAGATTTAATCAACATTGGTGCTCGTAGTTAAATACGCTTTCCTCTGACGCGAGTAGAAATCAAATACGTGTTGCTAATGTAATCATTTGTTACGTTTCACGAGCGTCTGTCTTGTCGGGAGGTGGTTCGTCGAGTTGCCGAGAACTTAATTTGTGCATAACGCGAAATTAATCTCTCACTCTAAAGCGATTTTGATATATTTTGTGCGTACGTGTGCGTGTGTATGCGCGCGCGCGCACGTTTCCGCGGGACAGATACCCGAGTGCGATAGTTCAACGGTGCGATTCAAGCGTGCTCGTGTTAAGGACTGGTCATCGTATGCACGTAAAAACTCCTACCGCTTTTTAACGTTTGACGCGTGCAGTACTCCGAGTGTACTCGATACACGCACTGCAACGCATGTAATCAACACAATACCGTTGTTGCGACAGTTCTGTGAGAGAAAAAAATAGTATGTACAAGTATAGTTACATTTTAAACTCGGATAGAACGGTAAGCGCTCATAAATGGAGAAATTGTGACGACGTTTATTGTAATTATTTGTCAGAGAAAGAGGCCGTTGCTGTATTTTTTGATTACCTTAGTGAACAAACATACGAAATAATTATAATCGCGGGATATTGTTTTTCCATATTCTGTTTGATAGGAACTTCTGTCAGCGGTTTAAATAAAAATCCATCCTTGACGTTTTACGTGCGTCGTGTGCGAGTACAAATCGTCTCGGGAGGAAGGCAAGGATGTGCAGCTTATTCTCGCGAGCGTTGCAATAATCGAGCACTGCGTTGTTTTAATCAAAATAAAATGCAAAACGCGGTTGACGTGACAAAATGTCCGAGGAACCGCTCGCGGATATCGATCCCACGTGTCCAGCTTGGTTTGCGAAATTTATACACTCTGTAATATTAAGGTTTGTCTACATGTGCGAGGTTTATTGGTCACGAAGAGGACAACTATGTGTTTGTAGTGGCACGAATTGTCAAGGTTGCAGCACCGTTGGGATTAATGGATTAGGTCAGAACGAAACGCGAGATGTATCTTCCTGGACGATACCTGCAATATTAAACGACCCATTGCACATCCGTATCTGTGTGCCAGTTGAGAAGTGACTTCCAGGTTGATTTGAATTTATTATATCTGAATGAGGCTTAATTATGAGAAGAGACTTCAAGGTCGATCTGAATTTATTACATGAATTAGGCTTGCAAAAGTTCGTATGACAAAAACTATTTTTATTTATTAATAATATTGAGATGGCATGTAATATTTTAATCAAAGTATTATATTGGGTCGTCCGGAAAGTTCGTGCCGATTTTTAATAGATGGCGTTGGAACATGTCTGAATATATCAATGTTATTGAAAACATACGATTTATATACATATGCTTAAAGGTGACATTTCAACGCATCTTTAGGAAAAAAGTTGTTTCAGATAAATTGATTCGTGTCAGTTTTGTACTCTTTTGAAGATGGAAGAAAACAAAGAACATTTTAGACACTTGATGCTTTTCTATTACCGGAAAGGCAAAAATGCCTCACAAGCAACAAATTCGATATGTTCTGTTTACGGAGAAGGCGCTTTAGCTGAAAGAACCGTACGTAAGTGGTTCGCTAAGTTTAGAGCTGGTGATTTTAACCTTAAAGACCAAGAACGCTCGGGCAGACCTCTACTACTGATGATGACCAAATCAAGACACTGATCGAGAATAACCCGCGCTACACGACACGTGAATTAGCAGAGATACTGAAAATATCGAAAACCACTGTCCACGATCATGTAGTGAAGCTTGGTTACGTAAGTCGCTATAATGTATGGGTTCCGCATAATTTGGCCGAAAAAATTTAATGGATCGCATTTCCATCTGCGACTCGCTGTACAAGCGCAACGAAAACGTACCATTTTTGAAGCAATTAGTGACGGGTGACGAAAAATGGATCATTTACAACAATGTAGAACGAAAAAGATCCTGGGGTAAGCGAAATGAACCAGCATTAACCACTCCGAAAGCCGGCCTTCGTCCAAAAAAAGTCATGCTCTGTGTTTGGTGGGATTGGAAAGGAATCCTATATTATGACCTCCTACCACACAACCAAACGATAAATGCAGATAAGTACTGCTCGCAACTGGACGAATTAAAGACAGCGATTCAGGAAAAACGTCCAGAATTAGCTAATAGGAAGGGCGTCGTGTTCCATCGGGACAATGCCAGACCTCATGTTTCTTTGACTACCCGACAAAAATTGTTGGAGTTTGGCTGGGATGTGCTACCTCACCCACCGTATTCACCAGACATTGCACCTTCAGACTTTCACTTATTTAGGTCTTTGCAAAATTCTCTTAGCGGCAAGAACTTCAACTCTTTGATCGACATAAAAAACCACCTTGAGGAGTTTTTCGCCGAGAAACCTAAGAAGTTCTGGGAGAATGGAATCTTCCAGTTGCGTGAAAGATGGACAAAGGTTGTGAAACAAAACGGTGCATACATAAGTCAATAAATATTTATCGACATAAAAAAATGTTGCCTTTGAATTTTCCTTCAAAATCGGCACGAATTTTCCGGACGACCCAATATTTGTTGCTACCAATATTTTACCATCTGTCGAGCAATAGTTTGATCCTGCGCCGATAAAAGGACTCATTTTTTGATCCATTCACTTCTGAGCTATACCTTCTGCAAGCCCCATAGATCAGATCTGCAAGTTACACTCATAAACACAATCAAAATCGAGATAAGACTTTTCTCCTTGCAGGGATGTATGCAGCATTCACCTGAAAAGTTTTGAATTTTGGGAGAAGGCATCAGGTTCGAATTTGAACCTTTGAAAAACAGAAACATCATGCGCATTTTCCGTGACGCGGGCAAATCGAGGAACTAATTCCCCAAAGAAAGCCCAGGACACGCGATATCGGACGCGATAGCGCACATTTCCTATTCCCGAATCCATTTCACGTCCACGGGGACCAACAGACGCGTATAGCCGAAGGGACGGGAACCGTCCGTCACTGCGGCAATCTAATAAATATCGACGCGAGCATCGCGCGTGGCGTTTCTCCTCCTGCGAGGATTCTCGTGTCTCCGTTCCTCCGCGTGTCCCTTTCACCACCACGGGTTCCTCGTGTAACTTACCTCGTTAGTATATCGCGACGATGAGGGACGTTATTAAAGCCCGACCCAATTCGCTCTGCCGAATCCAGCATAACGATTTTGCTTTTGACTTTGCGGGTTCCCGCGTATGCTGCACTCTGCGAGGGCGATCTCGTTAGTGGCCGCTGTCCTCGTCTTCCTCGTCGACGACTAACAGCAATGGAAAAACTAATCATCCGCTACAAAGCCGCGGAGTTAATGGAGTGCCCCGAGCGCGGGGTGCCACGGTTTTTAAAATTCATGACACGTCTTAGCGTGTGACGGTCTTAACGAGATTACCGCGTTGTAGGGTATACACTGTGACCTCCGCCGCGTTATTATTCGCTTTGCGGATTCTTCGAGCGAGTTTCGAGCTAGAACGATCAATCTTTCCTCAGCGGAAACATCGGACTGCTGGATACTTGTAGCGAAGCTCAATTTTCGTTGAGGACGCATCAATGAGAACTGTTTCAGAATTCAGTTATGAGGCACCCTGTATGCTTGTGAGCGACTGGAAGTTTTAATTTATTCATTACATGAGTTTACGTACTCCTGATAGTTTGGACATTTCACGGAAACTTTTAACTCGATGGAATTAATGTTGCGATTGTGACATGAAAACTTGGTTGCGTTGTAATGCGGATGTCTTGGTCGCCGTGTTCATCCAAGATACGTGTATGCTACAGATATTTATCTTATAATTTACGATTTCCGTAATTCTTCATGTCACATAATTCTCTCTTGTAAATTCTTGCAAACGATACCGCTGATTTATCAGTACTAAACAGATCTCCCGGCGTTTTACACCGTAGCCGAGGTAGCATCAACGGTTCTCTTCTCTGTGGGTCAATGCCTATCGACTATTTTTATCTTACTGGAAAAGGAGGGTCTCTTCAAAGAGATATTCATGTAGCTCGTTCCAATATTGACGAAAAAAGGTGTGAAAATTCCTACCTTCTCGTACACACATCCTGCAACCTCATAGCAACCTGTAACCCTCGTAGCAGAAATTTCAACACATCTACAAGCAACTTGCCACAATACCTTAATGCAAATGTATCAACTAACAATAAAAACAAATAACAAAACTTTTCTTGTCATTTACAACTTGTCAATCTTTCAATTATAAACAAGACTCTAACAAAATGAAAACAAATTATCTTTTGGATTCGCTTAAAGATTTACGAGCCGTTGATGCGGACCGTTGAACGTCGACGAAATAGCCACAATGCTATCCGCTTATCCCCGGACGAGACGGAATCGGATTGCAGCGGGCTGCCAAAGATTTCAAAGTGCATCGCGTTTCCGCGATGAGAATTACTCGCCGGGTGCGTTTCCGTAGCGAGAGAAAGAGAGAGAGAGAGAGAAAGGATGAGTAGGGGTGCGGGGTGGGATTCAATGAGGCGAATGCCTCGAGTGTTTTCCCGATGCTGCGATCGGGCAGGCATGCGACGATGCGACGGGGACACCTCGCAGGGCCAACACGCGAGCGCCAGATTTTTCCTGGACACGAGACCGAGGATCGAGCTTTCGCGTGGTCAGCCTGCTGCCAAGAAATCTATTTACGGCGACGTCACCACGTTTTTGGACGACCAAGGCCAACGGCTAACAACTCTCTTATTTACCTTTATTCACCCTTAAGCTCGTGGCACCTCCTCGGCGCGACCTTGTCGTACCGCTCCTCCCTCCGTCTGATCTTCGCAAATACCTGCGTGCGGTTGTCCGTTACGTCACGATGTTTCTTACAAAATGCTGTTAAAGATGTAGCGTTTACTGGGACCCGAGGATTCCGAGGTCTAATTTTGTATTCGCGCGAACGTAATTTTAGAAGGGCGTCTCAATACGCCTTTTCCGCGACGCTCTTCTATTTCTATGATCAACTTAGTCCTCCGTATCAAGCGGCTAAAAATAATGACGAGATCGGCAGTTGTATCGTTTTTTTTTGGTAAATATTCACTTATGGTCAGCACCCGCAAATGTCAATGACCTTGACATATGTTATAGAGGTAACCTTTCTGAGTAACAGGCAACAAGTTTTAGCCGTCGCTCACTGTTCATTAAAAAGTTATTAACAAAATAAATCTTACAAATTATACGTAATTATTGGACACCATGTACATGGTAAGGATTTTCATTAAATTTATATTGTCAAGAACATACCCTTTGACTACAATTATTGGCGGAACACACGGTATCGGGCATAAACTACTAATGTGTATATAAAATAGTACATGTATGAACAAAGGAAAATCATTTAAAGCAGTGAATCATTAATATATTTTTTTATTAAAGCAGAGAATAGTTGGTATAGGAGAGTTGTAAATGAGGAACAGTCGTGTTTATCTATGACGTAGTAATCTATTCGACATTCCAAGTTTTTATTTATCGTAGTTCAAAGATTTTCTCTAAAGGACCTTACTTAAAAACTTAGGTTAGGTTAGGTTAGGTTAAAGCAGAGAATACTTTGTACTTATATTAAAACAAACTATTCTAGATATTAACGATTCACTGCTTTAAATGACTTTCCTTCCTTCGTTCATATACATATTCGTCGTTTATGTCTTTGAATATTCAAAGTAACTACTACATTTTCGAAACTTCTTTTGTTAATAACTTTTTAATAAACAACGATCGACGACTAAAACCTAGTGCGGGTTATTCGAGAAAGTGACCTTTGTAATATATCTCAATATCATGCTCTTGCTTCGCGTGGACAGCTGAAAAGTCGTGCGAAATCATTAAACTTTTTTTTAATAACTTTTTAATAAACAACAAACGACGGCTAAACCTTGCAGAAGGTTACTTAGAACGATGACCTCTATAACATATGTCAAGGTCATTGACATTTGCGGGTGCTGACCATAAGTGAATATTTACCTTTTTTTTTCAAATATCAAGGGACCAAACGATGCACTTTGTTTCGGTCAACCAACAATTTGTCACTTGGTTGTACGCGATGATTTAAAAAAATATTGTTTTGCGTCATTCTTACCTGTAGAGTGTCGAGAAGCGTTCGATCGAGCAGGTTCTTCGGAGAAAGAAACGCAAGAAGCGGGCACACAGTGTTATTTCCGTGGAGAAAATCAGTTGTGCTAACTGTATTTGTCTCTATACAATTAAGCTCCGTCTATACGATCGATGCTTGATACACTGGCGTACAATAAAGCTTCGTCTATATATCGCGCCGGACCGGCGCGAGTCTCTCCCGCGCGCGATAATCTTATCGCGATTCGGGTTTTGTCGTCGCCGGAGGTTCGATCGACGTAAAGACCGAAGAAAAATTCTTTTCACACAATTTTGCTTCCTTTCTCTCTCTCTCTGTTTTTCTTTTTAAACGATATGCGCTATGACAAGGCAGGAATGACAGGCGATACGTTCGTGAACACCCACACGTCGTGCGAAGGATCCACGTATTGTTGTCGTATTGTCAATGATCGTGACGAAAATTTAGTCTCAATCGGGCATTTCACGAGACACGCATATAAATACGCGACACGCGAGCTCAAGTACGTGCTCTCTCGTGAAAGATATCCCGCGAGTGTTCACACCGGAGGATTCGATTTTGGTTGACGTACGACGACACGGGAACGTCCCGCAAAGAATGTAACAAATTAACGGAAATCTGTAGGACTTTGTCTCGCGAGATGTCCTGTTCTTCTCGGAGGATAATCGGCTCTCAGCGTAACGCAGATCGCTTCGACAGAAAGAATAAATCAAATATATCGAAAAGTCGTTTCTCAACGGCCGAGACAAAGTCTTCTCGATTTGCATTAATTTGTCGATTTTTCTATAGGACAGCAACGCGATGGCGGAATTGCGCTGGGCTGAAGACTAATCGATAGCCGTGTCACTCTTGTCGCGGTTGAGCCAAGTCGCGATAAGCGCGACCGCCGACTACCTACCAATTGGTCCTCCGAGTTGTTTTGTCAATGAATTTGTACACTTGTTGCAAATGATAGATTTACTCCGTTGCTCGGTTTCTGTTATTTCTTTCCTTCCGTCTTTTCTCGCGCACTTACATGCTACACGCGCATTCACAATTAGCTCTGTTTTTTTTAAATATATATATATATATATGTATATGTATATATGTATATCGTTTACATTTGTCGCTACGTTCGCTTTTTTTCATTGCAAAGTTACCTCCCGCGCAGCAATCTCTCACTCCCTTTCTCTCGCTCTCATTCTCGCATTCTCGCATTCTGTTTCACTCTCCCACTCTCTCGCTCTCTCTCATTCTTGGGATTTGCATCATTAACGGATTGTGCACATATACACGTACAATTAACATATACGACGTAGCGATCGTTGAGAACATCCATGATTGACTTCTGCTACAATTATACAACTTATTTAGAGTACAACTGTTCCATTACAAATGGTCAACGTAACGCTTGCGATGTACGGGTGTGAGTCTTTCTTTTCACACGTGTGGCTCCTGTTATTCTTTCTGTGTATTGTGGAGTGTACTGGTAGATTATTGTTTTACTGTTAGCGTAAGTTATTAATATTAGGCGTATATATATAGTACAGTTTACACACCGTACGGTACATACATACAGATGCCCGCGACAACCGGTGGATTGTTTTCCGTTTTTCGAGTTTCGAATTATGCATATCTCGGTAGCACGATATTCTAAAGAGAATTTATCTGCATCCCTTCCCACGCTTGCATTTCCTCCCATTTCTACTATTTTCGCCACGATTTGCGCACGTATAGAGGAGAGAACAGATATGCAACTTGACTGACGGTAAATCTCTGTAACTTTGCGGAGGACATCGCGCGCACATCACTTACACGTGAAATTTTACACAAATTTCTATGCCACGATTACAAATCACGCAATTTACGCACACAATGGCATTTTATATTTCTCATCGAAGAAAAAATGAACGAGGCAAAAATCATAGTGCTACTCACATTCTTATTTTTTACTTGTACTTACTCCGCTTCAACTGCGGACAGTATAGAAAAAGGCCTACTAACGATAAGCAGCAAGGATTGAAATCGTGCACGATTTCAATCAATTGAAATTTCGCCAAGGTTGCAGACAAAGACAAGTGATAGTCATTTCTATATTTATTCACGTGGAACGTTTGTCGTGCGATTAATCACATCCGTCCTCCCGTATTTTATGGCAAAAATCGAAACGTGCCAGAATAAATTAAATAATCCCAATCCCTGCTGACAGCCACACTCGTTCTTAATCGTGCGCATTGATTTTCTCTCTCTCTCTCTCTCTCTCTCTCCCTCTCTGTCTCACTTGCTCGATTTCTCTCGTTATCTCTCTTTTTCGAAGCTCTCAATCATACGAGGACACAACTGTTGTTGACAATTCGCTATTGGCGAACTACATAGCTTGATTGCGATCGATCGATCGCGCATTAACTAATTAATGCGCCCGGTGTCGTGGGCCGCGTGATCTCCGGTATGCTTCTCGTGCAATCCACGCAGCTATGATTTAACGCATACATTACATTTCATTATAGATTCAATGATACATAATATATAGATACCTTTTCTTTTATTATCTCACTTATGTACAGAGGGCAGCTTGCCTAATAGGTAGATTCAACGCTGGATGACGACTGAAGTAGCAAGCGGGACGCCGGTACTCCTCGATAATTGACGCCAAATCGATGATCCTGGTGTATCGCTGGTTCGTCTACGATATTTCCGAATTAACCGATATCGTATCCGGTCTTGTTGCGACCTTCGTCGATTCCGACACTAGTATTCGCTAATGTCTTTTTTTTAAGTATTCCCCAAGAGCGCCATTAATTTATCAGCACAATATACGATGTCTCTGCGTGACATCATTTTTTAATTAACTCGCAGCGCCACGTCGAAAGTGTCTCAAAAGCAAAGCGATATCCTCTTTCGCTCTTTCGTAATCTTCCTTCACCCGGAAATCGATTCATCGCGAAACTTATTTCAACGCACGATCAATGGCGCTCGAAACACAACGAATTATATTAACGCGATAATTGCCAAATCGTGCTCGTTAATTAAAAAGCTGATTCGGATGATTTCTCATATACTCCGACAGGCTTATTGTCAGATTTCTTTGGGTGCGTCTCGCTTGACGCGCGGACTTGAGACATGAAGTCACTCCCTTCGGTCATGCTTGATCAATTCCGCGTGTACTTGTAGTGCCAAACATCGAGTGAGCAACATCGTCCTCGCTATAGCGATCGTCGTCATTAATCATTATCAATCGCGGAGCAACGCGTCTCTTCATCCAACTCTTCTCCTCCACTAATTTGCTAATTCCACTTCCCTCCTCTTTCTCTCTCGCTTTCTTTCGTCAACGGCAAATCAGCACTTTATCGGGTGTTTGAATTTCAATGCCATAAACACAAGGAAACAGCATCCAGCCTTGACTCTTTCGTCCAAACGGACCGAAATGGACCGAAAGGAGGACCATGGCCGTTCGTTCGATCGGTCGTTGACCAGCTCGGTCGCACCTCGAAGGATTACAATAATGTTTTATATATATATATCTTTATTTATAACGTATATATATATATATATATATATATATATATCCTCTCGCGTCGAAACAAGGTGAGAACAAAATTCGAAATAAATAGCGTAACGAGGAAATGATGAAATAAGTGGACTAGTTAATATATCAGCGTCTCACGTAACACTTGCTTCTCTCCCCTCTTTCTTTCCTTGACACACGCATGACACACGTGCATACATGCGCCCAAACACGCGCGTACGATCTCCCGTCTTTTTCTTGCCCTTCCCCCACCTTCCGCGTGTTGCCGCATTTCTTTTAGCAATTGCAGTTTGCGTTCGCTGGATTGGTCGGTTGATCGGTAAGCCGCTGACCCTTGTTCTGCCCGCCCGTCATCAAGTTTGGATCATGATCCAGCGATTCGCTCATCTTGTCACATATTATGTCCACTAGTGTCTCAAACACCGCCTGTTCAATGGAAAGAGGAAGAATTGATTATACTCGTACTAAACGATTGACAAACGACAATTGACGATATATAAAATTTAAAAAAAATCTAAAGATGAGCCGTTAGATTTTAAGTGTAAAATTTATCAATTTATTTTAATTAATCATTAACAATTTCTACACCAAAATTAATTTTAAATTAGAAAACTAGATATAACTAAAATTGATCTAAAATATCTCCGCTGCGAGTGCGCATCTTAGGCACCGCATTAATTTAAACAAATTTAGCTAAATAGTTTATCGCGTCATGGTAACGAAACGTATACCTTGACGTTAATATTCTCCTTAGCCGATGTCTCGAAGAATCGTACACCTAACTGGTCCGCCAACTGTTTACCCCTCTCGGAACTGATCACTCTCTCCTCCTCCATGTCGCATTTGTTGCCCACGAGGATTACTTGAGCATTGTCCCACGAGTAATTTTTTATTTGCGTCACCCAGTCCTGTACCGAGTTAAATGACTCCTCGTTTGTGATGTCGTACATTAAGATGAAACCCATCGCGCCTCTGTAATAGGCCGTCGTGATCGTCCTGTATCTCTCTTGCCCCGCCGTATCCTGCGTGAATAAAAAATAATTAATAAACGTTGCGTGAACGCTACTTGGAGACATGTAATTGTGCGACGCTTTGTCGGAATGCAAAAGTTGAAGTGACCAACAGTGACATAAAAAGTATATTATTGTATACCATATATACAGGGTGTCCCGGGTTTTAACCGACAAACTGCGGGAGCATATTCTACTAGTGGAAATAAGAAAAAATTCTTGTATCGAGTTTGCTTAGAAATGCTTTATTACAAAGTTATAAACCAATATTGAAAAGAAATATCAGATAAGTAACAACGGATTTTTTCACAAAAATAAAAATTATCTACGCAATGATTTAGTGACGCATTTCAAAATGTTGTCCTTGCACGTCGATACAAGCTAGACATCGACGTAGTACAGAATTTGTTACAGTACGACATTCCTGAAAATTTTGTTGCATCTCAGTAACTGAATTAGTAATTCGTTGCTTCAAATCTTCAAGCGAGATTACTTCTGTACTGTAAACTTTATTTTTTAAAGTTGCCCATAAATAAAAATCAAGAGGCGTTAAATCGGGCGATCTCGGAGGCCAGAAAACCGGTCCTCCTCGACCAATCCACCTATGAGCGTAATGTTCATCTAACCAGTTTCTAACTTGTCTAGCATAGTGCGATGGACAACCGTCTAACTGTATCCAGCTGTTTTGGCGAAGATTTAAGATTCTTTCCGAGCGTCGTCGGTGTCTTAGAGCTGAACGAACATCATCATATTCATTCATAGGTCGAAATGAACCCAAATTACGTAATTGCAAATGGGTATTACTAAACACAGAACTATCTGGTACTCTCCTGTTAGGAAATCTACGTTGACACTCTCGTACGGCAGCTCATGCATTTCCGTCACAGAATCCGTACACGAAATGAATATCAGTGTATTCCTCATTTGAAAATACTTGGCATTCTGATAGTAATTGCTAGTTGACACGACGATTGAAATCTAACGGCTACTGTTGTGAAAGTAACAATCATACTGAATCGTTTCAACATAGTGAACATGAATACATGTGAATACACATAACATAAACATCTTCGACCTCCCAAATTCTACACTATGTTCCGTTGTTACTTATCTCATATTTCTTTTCAATATTGGTTTATAACTTTGTAATAAAGCATTTCTAAGCAAACTCGATATAAGAATTTTTTCTTATTTCCACTAGTAGAATATGCTCTCGCAGTTTGTCGGTTAAAACCCGGGACACCCTGTATATAACGGAGGCTTTTGTGATATAAAAATATTGAAATATTGTGTGTATAAAAATATTGAATAAAAATATTTGTATGACGATATCTGCTGGTGAAACCGTACATACAAAACACATATATGTGCAAACATTAGTTTAGCTTTTCTTTTTAAGAAATTGAGTCTTTATTTACTTTCTTTTTTTCAAGAGGGAATTCGTCAGTTTCCCAATAGATAAAAGTATTAGAAAATGATGGCGAATATATTTCGAGGATTAACATGTTTATTAGTTTTTTTAAAATAAAGGCTCAATTTCTTCAAAACGAGTACTAAATTAATTTGCACACCTAATAATTGAAGATATACTGACCCAGATCTGTAGCTTGACCCTTTTGTCATGTCTGAAGACGGTCTTCACCTTAAAGTCGATGCCCACCGTGGACACGAAAGCCGAAGTGAAAGAATCATCCGCGTAGCGAAAGAGGAAGGAGGTCTTTCCGACGGATGAATTGCCGATTATCAGCAGTTTAAACATGTAGTCAAAATTCTGATCCGCGGCATCTCTGCCATCTTGACGCGCCATCTGCGAAGAAATCACCTAGATTAGCTTTACAGACTTGTAAAATTCACGAATTCGGTGATCTATAAATCGAACAATTTATTTTTAATATCACGCTTATATAGATCTGCGACGGAACCTGTGATGGATAAGAGAACGCTACACGATGCAATGGATTTACTGGTGACGCGAACTTTGTCACAGTTTATCGGATCATTCAGTTGCATGCTTATAAAAATATTGGATAAAAATATCGGAGAAAACAACTAGTTCGAGTGCTACTAGCTGTAAAGCCACGTACACGTAAAGCCATGTGAGTAAGATTTTAAAAATTTCAACAGCTTTCCTTCCGTTTACATCTGTCTGCGAATTGAAATATTGCCGGTAAATTAAAAAATTACTGTGATTGAAAATGTCCAAGCATATTTTCTCGCAATGATTGCAATAATTTTCTCGTCAAGTAACGAACCAATTATTGAATATAAAAAATATAAAGTAAAGAGATAAAAAATATTTTGAGTCCTTAATCAAGTATTTTCTTGCGCGCGCGCGCGTGTGTCCTTGTTGAAAATAGCATATTAAATGAACAAATAATTTCATCTACGTCATCCACACATAAAAGCTTTCAGCTATCTACCAATACATGAACCACTATTTTCACAAGTTCCTTAATTAAAGTACAAGCGGAAAATTCAATTGAATCGGTCGACAGTGCTGGACGTTCATAAATCATCAATATTATCGCTCGCGCGCGCGTTAATTGCACCCCATTGAGTTTTCTCGAGTATTTGTCCCTGCGTCAATTTCTTCCTCGCTCAATTGAGAGTGCTCGCAACAGATACTCCCGAGTCGAGTCGATATTGCGGTACCGGATTGTTCCTCTGTGGCGTAATATCGACGATGGACATCATTCGGGCCATCCGCGTGCGCAGCTCGAAAACGGAGTCCTCAACCGGCGCGTGCGGTGCGTTCTCGTGTCTCTTCGACATCTCGCGCGTCACGTGACATCCGATTTTCGTTCTCCTCTCCTTTTCTTCCTCTATCTTCTTCTTCGATCACGTTCGCTGACGGATTTTTCTCTCGGTGTCTTGACTTGTCGCAGTCTCGTTTTATGAACTGCGATTTATTGGCGATTCATGTTGCCGCTTAAGGGGGGAGCCTGCTTTAGAACGCTGAAAATAAGGTATATTTTACGAATTGTTTTTGGAGAAACTATACAGCGGATCATTATAAAACTTTGATGCATTTATTAGTACATGTTTAAAGATAAAAAAAATTATTTTTTGATTTGAATATATCGCTTGTAGAGGTCGTCCTGGAGAAATCTTAGTGCAGCCGCGTCGCCGGCATCGCAAATTGGTGAGCATTCTCCTGCCTCCAAATTTCGTCTAAACTGAAAAATTGAAATATCTTCTCGTTATTTATGAATTCCCATCGTCGATGAACCAAAGAGAGAAGAAAAAAGTTGAAAAGTGTCAAAATGGTGGAGCTTAGAACACAAAAGTACGATTTTTAGGCAAAGTTTTTGAACTTTTTCATGCAAAAATAATTGTTTAACTTAATGTTTTTATGAATATTAAAGGTTCATCGACGATGGGAATTCATAAATAACGAGAAAATATTTCAATTTTTCAGTTTGGATGAAATTTGGAGGCAGGAGAATGTTCACCAATTTACAATGCCTCCAGGACGACCTCTACAGGCGATATATTCAAATAAAAAATAATTTTTTTATCTTTAAACATGTACTAATAAATGCATCAAAGTTTTATAATGATCCGCTGTATAGTTCCTCCAAAAAAATTCGTAAAATTATACCTTATTTTCAACGTTCTAAAGCAGGCTCCCCCCTTAACTGCCCCTAGTCCCGTCTCTCTCATTTCATCAACCAAGGTCAATCGCTTCGTCTGTACTTCTGTACTTCTGCACTTCCACAAATCGTGTTTCATCGAACGTGTGCGTGAAGCAGCTTGTTCATGCGCAACTGTTAAGCAACTCTTTAACACCTTCGCGTCGTCCTGATGCTGCTTTCGCATGCGTTTAATTGAACTGCAGTTGAAGATTATTCGACGGCCATTATATTGACGGTCTTGTTGCGACGCTCACTTCTGCTTATTCCTTGCCGATTCCACAAGAATTCCGACAAGAAGCACGGTGAATCGGCGCTCACTCAACTGCGCGTTTAATTAATCGGTCGAAGAGAATTTGGCAGGCTGAATAGTGAATTACTATGATGTGCACTTGGTCCGCGATAAACGGCGTCGCGTGCACGTACGCTGTTATTCAGATCGGCCTGAACGAGCGACGTGGCCACATTCGCGGTTCTTTCTTCCGTTGTTCGCTTCAACAGTGGCATGCTCCTTCCGCACTCCGCGCGCAAAGCCTACGTGTCAATGACGATAATCGGACTCGCCAGCGATAGCGCGCGGTTCACGCAGGTGCGTACAATCGCCTTCGTACAGGCTTGATTAATTTTTTTGTTTTGCTCCGTTTTGATTCTCTTCGACGGTGAGGATGACAATTAAGTGAGCGGAAATGACGCCGTCGAAGCGGCGTTGAAATCTAAAGAAAGTTTCGTTTCCTGAAAGCCCGCCGATTTTATACCGATTCTTGAGAAGTATAGCCGCGGCTATACTCGTGGGTTGGAAATAAATCGGTGGATTGGAAACTATAAATACGCGCGAATGTAAAACCGAGGGCAAGCCAAGGAACTTTTAGACGCGGTAGCAACTGCGTATCGATTTTACACTCGATTCACCGGACGGTGAATTATGTCGGAAGTAAAAACACACAGTTCGCTTTACGGAATATCTGATTTTGCCCGGAGTTGTACGGAAGACGAGACACGGAGTGCCTCTTGGAGGGACAAATTTTTTTAACACAAATTTAGCTAGAGGGTGTTACTTTTTTTCGCAGTGTCTCGAGATTCAAAGTAAATTAAAGTAAATTAAATGTTGCTCAGCAAGGGAGTTCGAATTGAAGTTTGATTCGAGGACGATCCGTCCTTAAAGTCACTTTTCATCTCCACTTACGTACGACTGAAACATTATTGACGTGATCGTCATTCCCGACTCGGGGAGAAGTCGACTCCACGAACGCTCGTTCGTAGAGAACACTCGCGAGTCTCCTCAACGCCGATCTTCCGCGTCGCGTCGCGTCCGTCCACGACCGTTTTAAGGCTGTCGCGTTGAGCGATCAAAACCATACAATTGCGACTCGACGACATAGCGCACTGTGTGTAATTATTTCACAAAGCGCGCGATAAAATGGGGAGGATAAAATCTCATCCGGAAGATTGCGTCACGCACTTACGGGCACACGTATATACATACACACACACACACACACACACACACACACACACACACACACACACACACATATATATATACAGGGTGTCCCATTTTATATTTGTCAGTAAAATATTTCGATACGACATCGTTTCAGAGAAAAATGTTTCAGACAAAAGTTATATGGCTTCGAGGGGGCAAGATGATGATATTCTCAATTTAATTGTAGATGGCGCCACTTTCGAGATTTCATCATGGCGGCCATTTTTTTAAATGGAAGTCGATTTTTCTCTCTAAGTGAAAGTTGTAGCTGATAATGAGACGAATACAACGGTTTTTTGTTTTTTGAAATTGGACCATTTTTCAGTGAGTTACAGCGTTCCAAAGTATACTGTTTTATAATTTAAGTATACACATAAACCAAATCTTGTATCGAAAAATTTTTCTTACAAAAGTTTTATGACTTCAAGGGGGACATAAGATGCTGCCACTGATTTGACCTTGGGTGCACCTGTCAAGGTGTATGTGAAGGTTAACTTTTTTTTAAATGGATCTTTTTATTTCTCATTATACAGTCTTGTAGCTTACCTCGAGAGCTTTTCAAAACACTATAATAAAGTATTTTTTCGTTAAATATTATTCGAGTTATGAGAACTACAAGTTACAATACTGCCGGCATTTGCATTACCCAAAGTGTACCGTTCTATCAACTATCCTACTTTTAGCGCTACCCAGGAACAACGGCGTGGACGTAGTAGGCTTCTGTTCCCTTCGGGGTGCTTTATTAATGTGAGTCCCCTTGCCTCTTACAATTGGGGTGCTTGTTTAATGTGAGTCCCCTTGCCTCTCACAATTGGGGTGCTTGATTTACTATAAATTTTTAGTTTAAAAGATGTTCAATGTTGGCACCGTTAACCTCTTGACATAATCTAATTCTCCGACGAAAATGTTCTTCCAATGACAGTAAAACCATGGAGAGACGCTATAAACTTTGGAACGCTGTAACTCACTGAAAAATAGTCCAATTTCAAAAAACAAAAAACCGTTGTATTCACCTCATTGTCAGCTACAACTTTTACTTAGAGAGAAAAATCGACTTCCATTTAAAAAAATGGCCGCCATGATGAAATCTCGAAAGTGGCGCCATCTACAATTAAATTGAGAGTATCATCATCTTGCCCCCTTCGAACCAAACGACTTTTGTCTGAAACATTTTTCTCTGAAACGACGTCGTATCGAAATATTTTACTGACAAATATAAAATGGGACACCCTGTATGTATATATATATATATATATATATACGCATACGCACACGCTTCGCGATTTACGCGACACGGTAAAGGGAAAAGTAGGACAAGGTTTTCCGTGTGCGATAACAGTATATCGGCGCCATATGTCATGTCAACGTTAACGGCGGTCGGTGCAAGTGAACGCGCACCTCCACCTGTGCGCATTATACAGTGCAGAGGGTAATCGAGCGTTCCTCGGGCTGGAGGAGAGAGACGGATGATGATTGAGGCAACGAGCGTTCTACCGGAGGTCAAGCGGATACGGAAATCGATGCCACGATGGCGGGCAATGGGACAAGTCCATTTCTTCTCGGTGATTCGCGAGGGATTGCACTGACGAAGCTGGATTACCAAGTTAGTCTGCCAATTAGCGCGAGAATCTTACGATCGATGGCAGACTCGCTGCGGCCAGCTCCGTTTCACGCCTCACTTTTATCGTTTCCGTTTCCTCCTTCCTTCAGATATCCAAGTCCTGGATCCTGAAGCGCGCCCGTTCGTCCCTTGATATCGCATCTTGCGATATCAATGCTTGCTTGATTATTAAGAAGTCTTATTGTGTCAACGTATTTATGTACGTACATGTGGTGTTAATATAAAAAAATTAACAATATTATAAAATTGGAATATATATATATATAAATAGATTCCTCTGCGAAGAGAAGAGTAGCGAAGAAGAAAGAAGAAAGAGAAAAAGTTTCCCTTGATTCCTGGTTGTCCTGGACTCACTTGAAGTCCAACAGTTTCCTCTATCGAATCGTCGATATGTGTACCGTATACTTTCTCGGCGGACGCGTAATCGTATACGATCCGTAGTCACGCTCGATGCTGATTCCATCGACGACAGTGAGAGAGAGGGGGGGGAGAAAAAGACAGCGAGGGAGCAAATATTTTCGGAAGCGAATCGATTGTTACACTCATCGCTGCCCACCCACGCTCGTGCTCCCACCCGGCCGTTACGTAGTTTCGATTTCAGTGCATTCAGTGCAGAATGAACGGTGGCGAAAGATGGAACCTCCGTTTACGTCAGAGGCACGCGCGTTAGCGTAAAGATATTCGAGTCCTCTCTCTCTCTTAGACGAGTCCTTCACTTCCCTCCCCCTCCCCCTCCCCCTTGGCCGTTCCCGGCGTGGGCGTCGGGAACGAATAATTAAAGGATGTTACGGGGGTCCTAGAGACACCGAGTTGATCGCGCCATGGTAACATTTTTACCTTGTACGGCTATTATTTATAAACATTCATCAGTTATTGATTCTCGATAGACCAACGACATGGCAGGAACGAAATAATGGCGAAACAATCCGAAGTCCGAGGTATGATGAATACGTGTAACAACGCGACTGAAGTAAAGCGAGAAAAATGGGAGGCTTAATGAGGTACGATGAGAATTGTTGCTGCGGTACGGCGACTAATTAGTGCCGCGATTAATGCCGCGATAGTGCGGCATTTACAGAAGACTTGGCTCGTATGCACGTTGCTGCTCGTATCCTAACATCACACTGAACAATCACTGACAAGTATCACGCCCGAGACTATGGAGGCCAGCACTCAGCTGGGTGTCGAATGGCAGAGAGCTAACTTATCGGCATCCCTTTATCTTGCCTTTCGCCGTTGAATCTTGATGAAAAGAGTCGTGCGAAAAGATATGGGCCGTGATCACGAAATTTTCTAACATGAAGAAAGCACTTAACGAGGAAACATCGCCATGAAACAGAGACGGAGACGGATCAGAGCGTGGCCACTACGTCACGACGATACTATAATACGGTGTCACATAAAGCGTAGAAAGCCAGTTGGAATGAATGGAAAGTCGCATGGATCGTGCCCGCAGCTTTCATGGCTGACGGAAAGCGAAAAGCTCTTACGCATTGGCCTATAAGCTGTTCCAAACTTGCGGGATATAAAAACTATGTAACAGATACGATTAAAATAAGTGTCTAAGGGGAGAGGAAAATACGCACACTCGAGATAATCAAGACAGAACTGACAAATGAAGCATTTCCAATCAATATAACAGCATTTCAAATTGACCAATATAAGTTTAAGGATTACGAATGAGAAAAATGTGAAACAAATGTACGGGGACAAGAATACCGAAAGGATGGAAGGCAGGCAGTAGAGAGATAGAGAGAGAAAGAGAGAGAGAGGGATAGATGGAGAGAAATCAATAAGCAAGCTATCGTGACGAGTTTGCTTGTTCCTCGAGAACTTTTCTCTCGGATTCTCGCTACTCGTGTGCTGATCTTTACTAGAAATTCTCGCAAACTATCGCAAAATGTCACCTGGAAGAGTCACTCCCTGGAGATGGGTGAAAAGGTTGGTCTCCCTTCACGGACGATGGGTCGCTCTTCCTGATGACCGTGACTGCTGGCCGCCCGCGACGAAGCGTTGGATTTCGTCGCTGTCGAGGCGACGATGATAAAAAAACAGAGGAAGAAAGAGAGAGAGAGAGAGAAAGAGAGCTGCGATGACGGATGATGATGCACCACCACGCGCTGCGTTGCGCTCAGCCGGCGGATCGATTGGTATTTAAAGCGCGGGGCGAAGCGCGAAGGGGTCGTTCGTTGGAGCAAGGGGTGGCGCGGCTGCCAGCAGTAGCACCAGACAGAGACGTCGTTCCTCTCGTCGACGATGTGATCTCGCACCGTAACCGCGATCGCGCCGCCAACAGCACGACACCACTGCAGGAGGACAGGGTTTATCTCGTAAGGACGATTACAGGGAGACTGGAGTGCTCGCTCGCGATGAGGCGCCTCTTGCGCAGCCAGTCAGACACCCATACGGGCCACCCGCCGCCGGCTATAGCTAAAATATCGACCATACCGTACGACCCCCGCCCGTCGTGCGGTATGGCCCGCTCCGGGGGACGGAAGGACGTGGATCCGCGCCTGCGCCACCGACAACCCCCGACTTGACATCAATATAATCACGACTGGAAGCACACGCACGCACTCGGGGGAAAGAGAGAACACTTGTTGATCCGCGGGGGATGCCCCACCGCTATCTCGAACGACTTTCGATCCTCCGTTCGATCTGCGCGAGACTCGCAGGTCGACCGCGTCGTGCAATCAGATCGCTGATAATGCCTACAAACATTTCCCCACTGATGATATACCTTTTTACTATGAAGTAAAGTAAGCAGTAGGAGGATGTGACGGTATTGGGTCATTAAGTATGAAACTTTACAAATGTAAAAGCGCCATCTTTAACATTTGTTATCTCAAATTTGGCGCCAGACGTCAGTATCAGGTTAGGTTAGTGTGATAGATGTATGTTCGCTCTTCAAATGTCATATTTGTTTGTTCAAATATCTTCATTAGTTTTATTGGTGGATTCTTTTTTATAGAACTATGGAAAAGTCCAAAATTCGTGTGATTTATGAATATGAGTTCCGCCGTGGAACCACAGTGTCGGAGACAGCTCGTAATATCAACGCTGTATTTGATGAAGGTTTAACTACTAAAGCAACGGTGGGCAATTGGTTCAAAAACTTCAGAGATGGAGATTTCAGCCTCGCTAATGAGCCACGTGGAAGACCAAAGACGAAGGTGGATAATGATCACTTGAGAGCCGTAGTAGAGTCCGATCCATCTCAAAGTACACGTGAATTGGCATCGATATTCAATGTTTCCATACCCACCATATTGGTTCATTTAGCTGCAATTGGTAAGATAAAGAAGTTGGACAAATGGGTCCCGCACGAATTGACCGATGCGCAGCAGGCGCAACGTCCAGAGGCTTCCCTTTCTTTGCTTTCCCGTCACAAAAATGAATCTTTTTTTAATCGAATTGTGACCTGCGATGAAAAGTGGATACTCTACGACAATCGTAAACGCTCACATCAGTGGTTGAACGCTGATGAACCACCGAGACATCACGCGAAACCCAACATTACACAGAAGAAGCTTATGGTGACTGTTTGGTGGTCCAGGCCAGGTGTTATCTACTACAACTTTATGAAACCTGGTACATCGATAACGGCTGAAGTATATTGCAAGCAACTGGACGAAATGATGCAACAACTTGCTATTAAATAACCGAAATTGGTCAATCGGTCAATGCCAATGCTGTTGCATGATAATGCTCGACCGCACACTGCACGACTGACCATGGCAAAGCTACAGGAGTTGGAATTGGAAACTCTCCGTCGTCCACCATATTCACCAGATCTATCACCTACCGACTATCACTTCTTCCGGAATTTGGACAACTTGTTGGTGGGAAAATTCTTCAATTCTCAACAGGCAGTCGAAACAGCCTTCCGCGACTTCATCGATTCCCGTACTCCTGGTTTCTATAGTAGAGGCATAGACCAACTACCACTAAAATGGCAGACGTGTGTAGATAACATGGGCGCATACTTCGATTGAAAATAAATCATGTCCATGTGCCAAAAAATGCAAAAGTTTATGTTCTATTTGTAAAGTTTCATACTTAATGACCCAATATTTGGTGTTTGATTGAGTAATCGTCTTGTACTTTGTAGCTTTTACAAAAGATCCAGGAGAAGAACTGAAAAGAAGAAAACTGATTGAATGTTGGATAGTCGCAGATGTGTAAAAATTGATTCTTTATTGCGTAGTTACATAAAATCTAGCATATACTCGCAGTAGCCTGTAGAAAACTTCTCGTAAGGTACAAGAGTTTCCATAAGCGATAACAATAAAAAATATGTAATCGATAAAACATTGAATGTTTTATATTTTAATAGATAATGATTGAGAAGTGTTTTACGACAGCCGCGTTCTACGTCTCGATTAACGAAATAATACAAAATAATAAATAAAACAATTAAGCCTAACATCTTTCAACACATCGCTCATTCTTGCGGTATTGCTTTCACTACATCTCCTGTTAAAAATAACGTGGATAATTATATCTGTCTGATGAGATATCCATACTGTTTGACTCGTGAATGTCCGACTACAGTTTACTCTCGGCATTCTCGTCATACACGATTGCCGGATTCGTGGCCGCCCATTTTTCTTTATCGGCATGCTGCGCTTTCCTCGGCCGGTTCTTTAAGTTCTGTATGCCAGCGTAATGCTCTTCGATCTCCCTTAGCGTCCTGCCCTCGGTCTCGGGCAATATTATATAGAGACAGCACAAGCCGAAGAAGTTGATCAAAGAGTAGAAGAAGAATGTGCCCGACAGCGACATACCATTTACCATGTAAAGGAAGCTCTTGTTTGCGATTGACGTCAAGATGTACCCTATCATACCAGCTGCGCCGACCGCGCTGCTACGTACCTGATAATAAACACACGAAATCATCCGTGAATCTGGTTTCTATACAGAGTTTATATAACAAATTTTATGGGGATACAAAATGCGAATATCGGAAAAACTTGCAAAACGAACCTGTACGGGAAAAACCTCACCCGCCAGTATCCAAGGCAGTGTCCTGATGCAGAGATGTGACGCGAAGGCGGCGCTTATCATGAGGGTAGTTGGGATCCAGGTATATTTGACACCATCCAGGTAATCCGTGTCGTTCAAGTAACCATAGATGGCAGTGATGAGGAAACACAGGCCGGTACCAGTGATCGAGAGGAAGGACAATCGGCGCTTTCCCATAAAGTGTATCACCATTACGCAGATTATAGTACCGATCAGCTGTGCAACGCCCAAAAACACAGCGGCCGTGTACTTATCAATCGGTGCCTTCAGTTTTGCAAATATCACGACGGCAAAAGTCTGCAGAGTCGATGTGCCGCCGAAAGAACCGATGAAAAAGGCCGTACTGACCAGGATAAAGGGTAGATAAACCGTTCGTTTGGTGTACAATCGCCAAATCACTTCCTTGTTGGCATCGGTATCGTCGGCCGGCTTTTGAACCGCCTCGCGGAGCGTCTGAAATTCCTTTTGAACCTGCAACGGGCTCACCCAACCTCGTAACCAGCAGAGAGCGTGTTCCGATTCTTTGAGACGACCTCTGACTGGAAGAAACAATTTTTGAGGTAATATGACAAACTTTCCTTACAAAAAAGTAGAAAGGAGCTTTCCTGATGAAATTTGCCTTGTTCTTTTTCTACAGCCGATAGAATTGAGCAAAATTTTGTATAATAAATATAATAAATATCAATAAATGAATAAAATTTGATTAGTCACTTACCGGCGAGCCAGTGTGGACTCTCCGGCACAAAGCAAAGGGCAACAAAGCAGAGAATCGGGTAAATCAGGTTGATCAGGGCTACGGTTCTCCAGTGGGCTAGACTGCCACTCAACATTTGCGTGAAAACACCCAGGATAACAGCCATTGTGGAAGTTGCGGAAAGCATACCGCGCAAATGAGGTTGCGTCACTTCAGCAACATAAGTCATGACTGGCGCTTCGAGGAGGCCACCCGTCAGGCCTGTCGTCGCGAGTGCCGCAAACAACATAGCGGGATTGCTGGAGTAGTAGTACACTAGCCAAGCCATCACGAATGGGATATTCGCCAGCATCATTGTACGTTTCCTGCCCAGATATTGCGACAGTGGCCCGCTCACGAGGCAACCGATTGGCACGAGAAATAAGTTTAAGCTGCCTGAAAGAGATGAATAAAATTCACTTATTTTGATGAAAATCTCGAGGACAACTTTTAGATGAACAACGCATTTAGATGAATAATGAATGACTTTTTCAAGACAATAGGACAATTTCCCAAAAACGTTTTACGCTTTTGAAAAAATTCTCTTTTGAAGAAAAACAAGATTCTAGGATTCTACATTGGTTTTAGAGAGGGACGTAAATGGATACTTACTAATCCATGTCAGCTCTTCCATAGTAACTTTGATATCCGCATCTTCTTTTTGTAACGCTGGAATCAGAATAGTCGAGAATCCCAGAGTTGAACCGAAGGTGAGTAGAAGCAAATTCTTAGCACTGACTGCGCAACATTGCGGTAATGCTTCCCGAAATTTGGAAACGCGTGCCTCCTCGACCGTGATCGACGTCTTGTCATCGTTTCTAAATGCAGGAAAAGAGATATTAACCCAACGTATATTTTAATGAAAAGGTAAAATTGCGTAGTATGTCTTTTGTTCTTTCCTAGATTATCTAACTATCAGATATTATTTTGATAAATCTCCTATTAAATAAATTAATACAATATACATCTAATATTAACAATACGCATTTAATATAATCTTTTATAGAAACAGTAAATATTTGTTTTAAAATGAGCATTCTCTTAATATTAGTAGCTATTTTACGCTTTGGTAGATCTTAGAACTTGACACGCTCGACTATCCTTAGATGTCTACATGCGCTCCATTCAACTCTCAATTAGACGAATAAATCGTCTTAACTTTAGACGTTTGGACTTTAGACAGCATCAAGGTGGAAGAGCCATAGATTCGCGATACCAAGTGAATTAAATCGGCTCTCCAGCTAAAACGTAATCGACGGTCCATTTACGAAGCCTTTCACTTGACGTAATCATTTTGCTTTGGGCAACAATCTTTATGGTAATACTCGGATTTAGTAACATCAAGTGTGTCGATCAATAATTGTATATTAATTCTCTTTTTTACAGAAAGCCTCGAATTTATAGAAAGATTTGAATTTATTATATTATTATATAAATTTATTTTATATGAATTATTCCTACGACTGTGAACAGTTTGACAAAAAAGAGTCTTTTTTCTCTTTTCGATCAGAATAATCGGCTAATATTATTTCATGCTAACGTTTTCATGGTAATTTATAGGACCTTGAGTTATACAGCGTCCTTTTATGTTTCATCATCAAATAGATTACTTCCACGTTACAATCACGTGAAGACTGCGGAGGTAAAACGTGAGAAGATTCACTATTAATTATGTTATTAAATCATAAAGCTCATTATTCCTTATTATTCTCTGCTTATTATTCCATATCTTAAAAACAGCTAATAAATAATGTATGAACTACACTATGGAATATATATTCATTTTTATTCGAATCTATATAAATTACGAAATATTGAGTTGGCCAAAAAGTAATTGCGTTTTTTTATATAAATAAAAGGCGAATTTTTCATGGGAAACAAAAACTTTATTAAACAATATATTGTCCATTTTGTTTGATTATTTTTTGCCATTTTTCAGGCAACTTCATGATTCCGCGCTCAAAAAAGTTCTTATCTTTTTCAGCAAAAAACAATTCCAACAACGATTTCATATCCCCATCAGCAGTAAAGGTTTTACCATTCAAGGCGTTTTGCAAAGAACGAAACAAATGGTAATCTGATGGTGCCAGGTCTGGCGAATATGATGGATGTGGTAACACGTCCTATCCAAGCTTCAACAATTTTTCACGAGTGACCAAACTTGTACGTGGTCTAGCGTTATCATGGTGAAACATAACACCTTTGCGATTCACCAATTCTCGACGTTTCTGTTTGATGGCATCATTTAATTTATCCAGTTGACGACAGTATACGTCTGAATGAATGGTTTGATTCCTTGCAAGCAGCTCAAAATACACAGTCCCACCAGACTGACAGCATAATCTTTCTTTGGTGAATATCTGCTTTTCAAGTGCTTTCAGCAGGTTCATCACGCTTGCTCCACCATCTTTTTCGTTTGACGTTGTTGTAGACGATCCATTTTTCGTCGCCTGTTATCATACGTTTCAAAAATCGATCATTTTCCTCACGTTTCAAAAGAGAATCGCAGATGTCAATACGCTTAGTGAGGTGAATTTCTTTGAGCTCATGTCGTACCCAAATATCGAGCTTACTAATGTATCCAAGTCGTTTTAAATGGTTTTCAACACTCGATTTCGATATGTTAAGATTCTCAGCAATCTCTCGGGTCGTTAAACGCCGATTCGAATCGATCAGTGCCTTTATTTTGTCATCGTCAATTTCGATTGGCCTTCCTGAGCGTGGTGCATCTTTCACATTAAAATCTGCAGATCGAAATGTAGTAAACCGATTTTGACACTGCCGCAGTTTTAAAGCATCTTCGCCATATACATGACATAACTTTTTATGAGCTTGCACAGCGTTTTTCCCTTTTCGAAAGTAATAAAACAAATATGAGGAAAATGTTCTTTTGATTTTCCATTTTGAAATCGACGGCAAAGAAACAATTGTTAACGAAATCGTGTAGTTTCTTTTTGTAAAACAAGCTTGAACTGTGAGTTGTTAACCTACACAATGAATTTGCGGTTTAGAATGAAGTTAGTTACATTTCAAGACATGTATGTCCATCTATTGGAAAGAAACGCAATTACTTTTTGGCCAACCCAATATATATAAGTGACAACATCTAAAGAGGATTAGAACAGCCGAACGTTCTCATAAGAGATCGTTCACGGAAAGCGGTGAAGAGTAGGTTTATGATGATCCACATGTTACATTGCACAAACCTTCAAGAACGTGAGCAATTACATAAGCGCAATGACGCGAGAGAGGAAGTACTTGTTGCGTTAAATCCGTGACTGTATCAAACTACAGCGAAAACGTTAGAAACGAAGCATCAGCATCACAATGCGATGTTCATAAATAGTTTGTTTAGACGAGGCCACGTTGGAGTAAAAAATATCTTTCTCTTCTATGTATTTCCTTGCGCGTACTTGACAGTTCTCCTTTTCTCTTTTTCTCTCTCTTTTATTTTTTATGGTAACCCAGCAAGCTTGTGATACCACAGGCATTGCTCTAGGTGCAGTGTGTTGCTTGTGGATGCACACCATTCTCTCATGTTGAATGAAACGAGCCCAGCGGTGACGTAATGCGGTCAATCGTATAACGCAATCTCAATTTCCACGTAATCTCGATTTCCACGTGCTCGGTGCAGGTGTGTTCATTGCTCTTTCCCATGCTTGTGGCTTGGTCTTGTGGAATATGAAAACCTTTAAAACGGACACGTATGTTGTTCGTTCGAGAACTAAAACGAACTAGAAACGAATAGAGTTAGAGCGCGTAAAAAACGAGTTCAGAAATATTTATTATGTAATTCCAAACGCCACATATATTCATAGGCTTGTTCAATATTGATTTTTAACGCACGGTCAATCAACCTTTAACGTGACTTTAATTGCGCTTAAAATATGCTAAGCAAATGTCCTTCACGTGCTCGTGCGTCGATTGTAATGCCACCGTACTATGCCACTGCTATGTAGGAAATTATTAATTACCCCATGCCGTTAATAGCTGAAGGAAATTCCAGACGTTATCAAGAAATCTACCATCTGCATAGACGCTCATCACAAATCGCTTGATTCTCAGCAATCTTAAAAATTGTTACCTTGCGGCTTCAGGTCGTCAAAGAAAGATATTAAAATTCGATAAGAGTACATAGAAAAATAGTACATAATAAATAGTATTACGTGACAAGAACGATCTTATCAATAACGATGAGTAGCGGTCATTACGTCATTTATGTCATTACATAGAGTGCGGTAGTCAAGCTAGACTAGCAGAATCATGCTTTTTCAGGCTTTTGAATTGCATTGTGTCGAGGTTTTTTTTACGGTACGACGCACTAATATCGCGTTGCATCGCGCCGCGTTTCCGAGTTTCCTTCTAGCTGCGTTCTCAAGCTGATTATTATAATGAGGCTTCTGTCGCCTCATCGTCTGATCGGCCGAGTACAGTATTGTCTCGTAGGCAGCCCTGATTGACGCAGAGGATATTCATTAATCGCAATGCATGAGAGTGAGATTAAGAAGAACAAGACGGTCAGTGAACTATTTGCATACAGCGAACGAGTACACACTTGGTATCATTGAATATTATATACTATAGCATTTAGTATTGAAGTCCCATCGCGAATGATTGATTTGAATTAATATATCGAATCTCATGCGTGACAGAATGGCAAAAAATAGGATGAAGAAATTTATCTTTCTGTAATGGATTTAGCATTTAGGATTTAATATTAAAGTCCCACCGCGAATGATTGATTTGAATTAATATATCAAATCTTATACGCGACAGAATGGCAAAAGATAGGATGAAGAAATTTATCTTTCTGGAATGGATCTAATGAAGTCTGGGAGCTTAATTATTATTTGTCTCGTTGCAATCACGCAACTAGCTTTGCGGAAATTCGCGAAATTATGTCATTGACGTATTGTTTTTTTTTCTGTTTTATAGGTTTTCCTTAGGAATCAGTCAGGCGCGACATTGATGCCTTGTGAGTTTCGAACTTATATTCTTTACAGAACATTGTGTGCACGATTCAGCACAAATTTATTGTGAAAGTAGATAAATCACGTTTTGAAGAACGAGCAATCTGTGTTCTTATTTTCATATTATTAAAACCGAGTTCCTTATAATCTTTCTGCGCATTTGCATTGAAATCACATGCAATGCAAATACGCTAGGCGGATTAAAGTGAGTAATGAGTAAAATCTTTAGCGGATTTTTTAACGATATGTCTCTCTCTCTTCCTTTATATTTTAGTTATAATTATTCTTGATAGTTGCACTGTGGAATATTATTTAGCAAAAGAGAGAGAAACAAATTTCTTTTATTAGAAATAAAAATAGCTTTTATCAGTTTTTTATCATTTCAAACTGGTTGGGAGATAACAAACTAGCATAGTAATGATACATTGATCATTTGAATAAAGCATAAATATTCCGAGCTACTGTTATCATCATGTATTAATGTAACATGTATTTCTGTGTCTTTTTATTTCCGTTGCTGTTAAGCGCTGGCCCAGTTTTTATTGGGGTATAACGGT
The DNA here is from genome assembly GCF_003672135.1 of Ooceraea biroi. Classification (NCBI taxonomy): domain Eukaryota; kingdom Metazoa; phylum Arthropoda; class Insecta; order Hymenoptera; family Formicidae; genus Ooceraea; species Ooceraea biroi. The sequence goes on along the minus strand of NC_039518.1, from coordinate 1,642,824 downwards.
ATATTGGTCCCATTTTTTAAATATTTTTAATAATATGAGTTGTAACATATATTCGTTATTAAGAACATTTTTAAAAAATATACGACGAATATATGTTACAACCTAATAATACCGTTAAGTCTGTCGAGCGCCCATCAATCATGAAGCACTCCAATTTTTCTTCGTGCCACATATAAAATTTGGGTAATATACTATTATGTCTACTCAAGCAAATATTACATTTTATTGAAAATAACTAGCCCCAACATAAACGATCCGCAATTTTCTTACAAAGAGAATATAGTAATGTTCTGACAAACCTCTTATTGTTTTCCACGCACTCAGATGTCATCTTAGAGCTGCTTGTGCTGAGATCTCCAGTCTTCAGGTCCTGAAGTTCAGGACATGAGAGGCGCTACGATTTCGCACATACCAGATTTGATTCCGCTGAATGGAAAAATGATCAATTTGTTTAACACGTTAGGTGCCGCGCCAATTTCACGTGACTTATTCCATCGAGGCCGCGTAAGCCAACGATGGACGAAATACACTATCGGTCCGCTCACGGTCCGATCAAATATTCTTCCATTGATTATAACGTACGTATTCACATTACGGTAACGCTCAAGTCTCGCTAATGTGAATATGTTCATTATAACCAATGGAAGAATATTTAATCGAATCGTGAGCGGACTGATAGTGTTATCGGCCTTTGTATTATGCATGATAATTATATATGTACGATTGTATTATAGATGTTGATAGTTATATATTTATGTATGATAATTGTATTATAAATGATAATTATATATCAGTTATTATCCTAATAATGATATTATTGATATTATTTCATGACAATATTTCTTCTTACACGAAGTTATCAAAACGGCAAAGAGTTGTCAAATGGAAAGTCCAACGAAGCTCACCGATGGTCCGCACGGCACTCAACGTGTTGATAAATTCTCACAACGAGCTTCTCGATTGTCAGAAATAGTATATCCTCTGTGAATTCGCAAAGTGGCCCTTAGAAGGATCTCTTCAACCGAACATCGCGCTTCCCTCCGCGTTTCTTCACTCGCGTGTGTTTCACCGATTTCGATTTTCATTCAAGACGAGTCCAAAGCGATGCACATGCAATCTAAATATTCTTCTCAGTTTCGCTTCTTTTTCCTGATATCGGGAACATGAATTTTTTCTGCATTATTCACACGAAGCTAACGGACCGCGCAGAGAAGAAAAATCGGCCGCTCCTGAGACTGGAGGACCGTTCGATCGGCGGCGAGAATTCGGTCGTGAACCGATCCGAGCTTTGCCGTCGTCGCGGCGCGAGATCCGGCAGGCTCGCAGAGAAATCAGCGAGCTCGTGGTAGAAAGCGTTAGAGGTCGGCCAGCCGGATTGCCGATTTACATTACAACGGTATACTGCGATGGACTGAAACGTCGCACGGCGCGAAAACGGCAGGCGAGCTGCACTTTCGATTTTGAACTCCCTCCTGCGACCGTCACTTACCTTCTCCGCCTTCCTAACGGAGGAGGCGAATCAGTTCGTGCATGCCTCTCGCTCGGATGACCTCTCTGCCCCTCTTCCTTCTATTCCTGCGATCATTTCATTACATTCGCAATTACACCGGCCGTGCGTACACGCAACCGGTAACCGGCAATGTAACGAAAAGCGATGCTCTGCGATGAAAAGTGTCGCTTGCCATAATATACACTCTTTTATTTCATAAGAATTTTTAAAGACTTTGATGAGAGCATGACGAGATACATGTAAACGAAACGATGTCTATATTAAATATGACAATTTATTAAGAACAATATAATCTGCTGTACCGCGCACGCATATGCGATCGGCATTAAATTAATTAAATAAATATAAAAATCACACAATATGGAGACTTCTAATTAATCATTAACCAACCGATACAATTTTACTACATTTTATCTCTGTTAAAATTTCTTCTTCTCATCGCTATATTGTATCACGCTCAGGTCCGTGACACACAGAAAGCTGTTCAAGAAAAATATATGTATACATATACAGGGTGTCCCAGAATTGTGTATGAAGCGCTCGTGAGCGGGTAGAACGCATCGAACTGAGAAGAAAAGTCCTTTACCGTTTTGAAATTTTCGCAATAGTTAACGAGTTATTAATGATTAAAAATCGCTATATTAGTCCGGCCTACCGCCGAATGCAAGCGCGCGGCGAGATGCGACCGCCTAGAGATCGAGGTTGCTAGGAGAGCGGAGAATTGTTTATTACAAGTCGCTCTTGCCTAGCCTTTGCCACTTGTAATAAACAATTCTCCGCTCTCCTAGCAACCTCGATCTCTAGGCGGTCGCATCTCGCCGCGCGCTTGCATTCGGCGGTAGGCCGGACTAATATAGCGATTTTTAATAATTAATAACTCGTTAACTATTGCGAAAATTTCAAAACGACAAAGGACTTTTCTTCTCAGTTTGATGCATTCTATCCGCTCACGAGAGCTTCATACACAATTCTGGGACACCCTGTATATCTATATATTACTATGGCGGACCAATTAACGTTTCAAATGCTTAAGAACACTTTCTAGCTATTTTCTTCTTTCAAATAAAAAGGAAAGAAAGTGCTTTAAAACATTTAGTGCTAAGTGGACTGCGCTCTATCTCTATCTCTCTCCCTTTCTTGCAAAACGTTCAATACGTTCCCTGCCGCGTGTACCATTTTCGGTACATACTGACAGGGGCAGACTGAAAGGGTAGGCGCTGTAGACGCCGCACTCTCAAGAAATTTAAAAAAAATATAGAGTATGTGCCACGTACTCTCTCAAGGAAGCAAAGTGAAAAAATCAAATTCCATACGTTTTAGAAAAACAAATCAAAGAATGACGAAATTCCCTCTTATCCAGCACTTATCTATAGCTGTTATTCAAAACATCGGGATTCTAGTGTTGAGCAACGAGGAGGTATTAATCGGAGTCAAGAAAAGATAACCGGGCTTTGTTTTCTTCCTGAAAATTGCTCAACAATGATTTCTTTTCATTTTCAAAGATTTGTTTTTGCGTATGTTTTTTGTAAAATACTTCTTTCTAGATTAATAATCTTTTTTAACTAAATGTCATGGTAGATAACTTGTGGTGTACATGCAGATTTTTTCCTCTTCACTTATGCAACACTAATAAATAGCGCGTATACTCTCAAGAATTGCCTTCAGTCTGTCCCTGCATACTGAAACTCATTTTCAGGCCAAGTGATATTTTTATCATTGGTGAATAAAGTGCAAATAATTATTGGTGTCACTATTATTGCTCTATGGTGATGTTTGTTAAGTTGCATCAAGTATATTTACTCTACTATACACTCTAAAAAATAAATTTCTAACTCAAAAACGAAAAAATAAATAATTCTTACATGTGTATTGAACTCTATGTACTGGTACAATGTGTACCGTTTTTGGTACACGTGGCTTGAAAATGACAGCTATTTAAAAATGGCTTAGCAGGGAACGTGTTAGAGATAAGAGATTAATAAAATCTGTTGTAAGCGCGTTCAGTCTAAAACACGAGTTATCCATAAAAATTGATGTATGGATAGAGTCCGACTCATTGCAAAAAAGAAGTATCGTTTTAAACGCAAACGCATATATGCAAACATACATATACATGTTTTTACAGGAATAGAACAATACTTGAAAAGATAATAAAAATATTAATAACTAAAACTATGTTGCGTGCACTTCCCTACAACGTGTTACTCGCGTTATTACGCGATACAGCTGCAATAAAGCTGCGAGTAAGTCAAGTGAGTAAAGGAGCGTATGTGTTTTTGTGTATATATCGATTTGCTTGCACCGCATTATTGGAGCGGTAGATAAACGTGGTCTGTACAAAATAAACACGTATTGTTCTATTTGATGAGTCGATTATCTGCAAGAGATCTTTTTAAAGACGCGAAAATTGAAATGTGTATGTACAATGTGATGACAATGAGGAAGCATGTGCTCGAAACTGCACCAACTAAGTTGGCCGAAACTACAGTCACAAGTAAGCCGTGTATACATAAATATGTACGCAGGAATAATCGAAAAATAAATTAATTGTACAGCGCGTAATATCTGCGGACGTAATATGTATATGACGTAAAATAGTGCCGCTAAATAAAGCCAAATAATCCAGATGTGTACTAAACTCTACAAATATATACACATACATTTAATTAAATATATGTAATTTATATTATATGAAATATATATAATAATAATAGTCATATATAAATACTTCATATTTGAGGACGATCGCTACAGCACAACGTTATCAGATAAATAAATGAGATACACATTGCAAAATTCTCTCTACAACTAAATAGAAAATTAATGTTTATTTTCAGGTTTAATTTGCTTAATACGTACTGCATGCGATAAAGAATGGAGATTACATGTTTTCGTCATATCAATCTCCCGTTGACAATTTTACTCTCTTTTCTCTTTTACTATAAAGATGAAAATGACGGACACGGTAAAAAGGCACTTTTAGAACGTGTACAAAACGCCGATTATCTCCACTTTGATTTCGTCCGTAGGATAATATTTACATATCGGGATGTAAAAATAAAAGCTTTATATTAAGACAAATTTGTTACAGCATAATTTGTTACGATTTCGATCGGTAAATTATATGATTAGTCCGACGATTTCGAACGTCCGAGAGATTCCTCGACAAACTTCCCGAATTTGTCTACTATTTCGTAATTTCGTTCATTAGTGACGTAGAAAATTTCAGAATCAATATTGTCTCAAAAACTTACAACTATTTTCGTAATTTTATCGCATTCACTGTGCACTATAATAAAATATTTGTATTTTTTTATTAAATTTCTCGCCTGTCGTGATTGAATATCTTAACGTCTCTGCATTAGAGAACAACACTGATGTAACATATGCATGTATACATACATATATCAACACAATCTTGTTCCTCGTTAAAAGTAATTTAAAAGAATCGTTTAACTAGAATGTGTGAAGAGCATTTATACTAGACAATTGAAAATAAACGTTCCAAAGTAAAACACAGCCATTAATTTTTTATATAAAATACTAAATGAAGAGAGATACTACAATTGTATCAAATTTTAATCGAGCTGAAAAAATGCTTTTCAAACTGCCTTTACAGCTCAATTAAATAACAAGAATTCTGAGTAGAACGTATGTAACTACGTAATCTTCAATTCTTTAATTTTCTCGATTAGATTGTTAATGATTAGATTGTGTGTGTCATGCATAATTCGTATTAAAAATCCAAGAATTCGGTTAATGCGTCCCATCGGGTAAAAAATATATTCTGGTATAGAGACATGTATCGATTGCATGTAAAAGTCGCATATACTCTAAAACGACTATAGGATGATCAGAGAGACGTGAGAACTTTACATCAAAAATATGCATCACTCTTTAGAAAGCGCGATGTATATACATTATATATCGTATAAAAATCTATAACTTTTATATAAGCTACAGACTATACAACGTAAGACACACTTCCTCCTTGCGAGTAGTAACGTTACATAAAAAGAAACACCACTATGTACATGTAAAGACTTAGTCCAACTTATCGGAGACCAACGGAAATCTGACTATTCTTAGCTGTCGGCCGTAGTCGCAAACAACGCTGTCCCTCAGCGCCAGCATTTGCTTCACGAAAATGCAACTATCCTTATGACTCAATCTCACTTCCCGTACAGGCTCGCCCGTCCTTACGTCCCAGACTATTAATGATCCCTGAACAAAAATCAGCGATCATAAATATTGAAATATGCGTGCAATCGTTAAACGATCATTCAATGAGAAAAGCTATACATAGAAACACATTGGAATATCAATTTCCTCATACCTGATTGCTAGTTATGAGGAGATGATGCGTCAGCATCACTAGCTGTAAGCTGTAAGCTGTTTTGTGTGTCGGTAGAGTGTGTAGTAGGTGTCCTTGAAAGCGCTCCCAGACACATAATCTCTCGTCCGTTCCGATACTTATCACATACGATACGGAACACGTAATAGCGGCTATAGCACCATCGTGGGCTTGAATACTATACATACATGTTCCTGCGAGAATATATTGCGAGATATATTAAATTGTTTTATTAAATAGCAGTATAATTATATTAATGAGAGAGGTTCCAGGTTCGATTCCTGGCGTGGGGTGGTATTTTTTCACAACGTAATATTATTATTTAATGATTCCTACTTATTACTAGGTTTATATGGAATATGGAAATGGCTGCGTTTTTAAGTGTGACGAAATTGTTGGCGCGTGGTTGAAAAATAGATTCCTAAATAATCATTGCATCTAATGCACAAAAATATTGTCCGACCATCTGCCGGTCTTGCGCAATTTAAGAATTTGTCAATTAAATGAAGTTGCTGGCGATTCAAAGAGATATGTATTATAATTATATTAAATTTTTTATATAATTATATAATTATCGAGAGAAAGATTAATAGAGATCTTACCTGTCAAGAGATCCCACACGCACAACAATCCATCCTGGGACCCGCTACCGGACGTCATAGGACTTATTCTGTCAATAAACAGGCACGATATCGGGCCGCAATGCCCGTGAAGAGTATATAAAGGCAGCTGATCCTCCAGCCTGGATAAAATGGGCAGACTATAGACATGCATGTACGAGCCTTGGAAGGAGTAAACCATTTTAATTGGGGTATACCTGTACACTTTTAGAGTGTGGTCCTGGCTCCCCGTCAGCACGCGTCCGCCTTCACTGTCCAAGACAGTGATCGCTTGCTGATGCGCTCTGTGACAGCCAATTTTCATGCAACGCAGGTCTTCCTCCGTTTGCATGCTATTGTTGAAGTCCATGGGCGAACCGGCACTGCCCGTTCGCACATGCGCTAAAGGAAGTCGATGAAAGTTAAATGTAAGTCATAAATGCAGGACAACTTGATAAAAGTCTCATAGAGATAAAGCTATTTTAGGTAATAAGAAGACAAACAAATTGTTTGATTTTCATAGCGGATATCCAAAATTGTCCAAAAATTATCTAAAAAAGTGCACTGACTTCTTCTGTAAGACGTGAAGCCCCAATCGATCTGTTGACCCTCGCTGTAACTCTCGAGTTGCAAAAAATCGACGGTTCCGTTTAATTTGGCCGCCACTACTCTACTACCGACGAGTCTGACGGCGGAAATCCCAAGCCCGGATCCATCATCGAAGAGACACTGAGTTGAAAAAGGAAAATGGGTTATCGTGCGTCTGATCCGACGTGTCTGAATATATTCGTACTCGCCGAACACGTGCGTGCCTCACCTTGAATTTACCGGTGGTGCCCTCCCAAAATTCTAGGCTGCCGTTGGCGCAGCCTACCACTATGAGATTTTCTTGATAGTCCATGCACCAGATCGCCGATATGACGTGCGAGGTTTGTATCGCGCGATCGGTATTTATGAAGGACGTGCTGCCGGCTAAATTATTTAACCTCCCGGGCATCACGTTCAATTGTTCCCTGGCCTCCGACTTCTGCATCTTGTCGATCGACTTGTTGTGCTCCTCCAGCAGAATTTTATATCGCTCCCCAAAGTCGAAGCCTTGTTCGTAATTCTTCTGCGACGGCGTATACTTCACGGACGAGAACTTGATGTTGATCGCCGGTTTCAGATCCGGGAGATCGTAGGCGCTCCCGAGGCTACAGCGTAAGCGAGGTTTCTGCTTATTGTCGCTGTTCGCAAACTCGCCGATCTGATAATCGTAATCCAGGCTGTTCCCCACGGATCGTCTCTTCTGGTCATTATTGTTATTGCTGTTGATCCTCTGCGCGTTGTAGGTGCGGGACAGTCTTCCCTGATACGTCGCCGGTGAGACCGACGAGTAGAATCCCAGCGACTGCGCCGCTTCCATCTCGCCCCTGGAGGGTGGCGAACCGCTCTCGTAGTCGGACATCAGCTCGTCCGCGTCCGGCGACATCTGACTCAGATTCTTGGGCGAACCGCTGAAGAACTGACGTCTATCGATGTGCGCCAGCTGCTCGCCGGACGTCGAGTCCCAGACTCTAATGTGGCCTGCTAAGCACGTGCTGGCGACCGTATTGCCGTCCGTGGCGATACACTCCACCTCCTGCGTGTGTCCCTCCATCACGAGGGGCACCGCCTCCAGCACCAGCTGAGTCACGGAGTCGTGCGTCTTCTCCTGCTGATGCCAGCTGGTCCGCCACTCCGCGTAATTCCTCGAGCAGATGCAGCGGTAGAGCACTACCATCGTGTAAGCGACCACGATCACGCTGATGAGACATAACAAAGCTGCCAGAAATATCTCCATCGGACTCGATGGCACGAAGGGCGCGTCCGTGTTAAATACCCTGCCCTCCGGTCTCGATGGTACTTCCATGTCTGAAAGGTAAAGACAGTTGTTAACGAGATCGAGTGCGAGACTGACTAGTTCTCGCGTGTACGACGAGGTCTTGGTCTACAAACCGGAAAAATCTAGGGGGTCCAGCGCGGCGGTGGCGAAACTCTGCCACTGAAACTGTTGAACGTCTTTCGGATTGCTGATCCGTCTCGCCACTTGCGGGTTCACCACGTACGATAACTTTATCGTCGGGAGTATCGTTACACGGCCGCCGGCTATTGAGATGTTGTACATCGAGAGAATCGAGGACCAGTGATACAACGACAAGCTGTTCCAGGGCGGGAAATCTATAGGTTTCAGCTTGTTCAGTTCTTCCGTTATGTTATTGGTCAGGTCCTAAAAGAATTTATTGTTTTTAAATAATTGTTGAGGAAACGAGGAGAAATGACGAGAGAGACGTTCGTTACCTGCTCATTCAAATTTTTCGGGGCTACGGTCGCGGGTGTCACGGGTACAGGTGTTGCGGTGTCAAGTTCAACATAATTGTTCAACGGCTGGGATTTGTCGACGGTATATCCGTCGATATCGGTCTCCGATATCGGTTTCAACGTCTCGCTGAGGTGTATCAAGTGCTCGATGAGACCGTAATCGTTGATGGTCATGCTGATCCACACGACCATCCACACCATAAACGCACGTTGGAAGATTCGCGTGCGCGCCCAGAAGTGCACCAGTCTCAAACGTTTGGGTATCTTGCTCGCGGCATGGGTGTTCTGCGTGTTCGGGGCGATGACGTTGGTCGGGCCGGTGGACAGGCCGTTCAATCTCGGATGCGACTTCGAGCGGAATATCTGAGGCTTCCGGTTGGTGATAGTAGTGGTAAATTGTTGCTTGCGCGATGTCGGAACGTGCGACAGGTGGAACTTGGAGTTCTCGCTGGACAACTCGGTGCGCCGGATATCGATCGCCAGGATCGTCGAGAAGAATACCATCTGCAGGAAGAAGTCGCTCAACAGTCCAACGATGGCGAATATACAAAACTCCTGAATGGCAGGGACGAAAGTGAACAAACCGATGGTCAGAATGGTCACTTCGGTGAGCAGGTTCTTCGTGATGGACCACCCCTCCTTCGACAGAGCCTGCGCGACGCGTATCTTCACGTCTAACTGTGCGGGCGTGCTAACGACGCTCTTGGTTAACACCTGGACGTTCTCGAGGCCGAAGATGATCACCAAGTAGGGAAATACTTCCTTCGCGCTCATACTCAGAGTCAAACCGAAAAAGAAACACACTCCTACCGTCATGGCCAGCGAGCCCATCACTGTCACGGTAGCACTGAACGCGATGCCGATTTTCGATTTAACTAGCTCGATCTTCCGCACTTGGAAGTACTCGTAGCAGAATAAGGCCAGGAACGTCATCGTCAGCGGGAAGAACTCGCTGTAGTTGCACTCACCGGGGTAGAAAATGTTCAACGTTTCGTCGTGCGTATCATTGTCCGTGGTATTGTCGATATTTTGGTGCAAGTGATAGTAGGTCCTTAGTCTGTGCCGCAGTCCTTTAATAAATCTAAACACAAGTGACGCGCGTATTAATATACATAGATATTTTATGTATGAATTACAGAACGATGGATCACGAGTACTCACTCATTGTCATACTCTTTCAGGTAAATCGTTACGGCGTACTGGAGAATTCTCTGACGAACCCGAACGGGATGCCTCTTTACACCGGTTTCCTTCAGGTTCATTCCAAACATTACTTCCGCCAGGCTTATTTTACCTTTCTGAAGATTCTGCCGAAGTAAACATGTAACACAATGAAATAAAACTTGTTATCAAATACTTTCACGATTATATATCACTTTACCTGGTACGAAAATATTGTATTAATGAGGTTTGTGTCTTGAGCAAACAATTCCATGCTTTGTTGCCACAGATTCGCCGGCGACAGAACGAGACAGTTGTATTCCGGCAATATTTCCGACTTTTTGCCGTTCCTCTTCTTCACTGCCTCAATGTGCAGGCACACCTGGCCAAGTGTCTTTGATCTACAAATCACAGACATTCGCAAGCTTTATCCTTGTTCTTATGCACGTGTTTTATGTCGTTGCTCCATGATCAGCATGACAGTCAGTCATCTCGTTAGATGGAAGGTACATTTTACTAACGTTTCTGGATGCTGATAGTTTTGGATGATTTCCAGAAGATTGAACACCTCGTACAGTGGTCCCCTGAAGGCATCCATCAGCGTGAGGTCTTCCATCCATGGCATCACACCGACTCTCAGTACCACTTGCTGAACGTACAGCACGGAGGTCTCCGTGCCATTCACCGGTATAACGGTGTCGTTTATTATGGTTTTTGGTGCATTACCCAGCATGGGTAGGTTGACGAGGGGGTAGCTGCAACACGTAGCAGTAGCGTTCTTAATCCTTCTTTGTCCCTTTTCCTTGCAAGATCACGTAACGAGGAATGTAAATCACAAGGCGAGTGCATTCACCCGGGTGACTTACCAGCATAACAGTAAAACCGATATAGCCACGGGAATCACAATGACAGGATGAGAGGAGCAGAGCAGGCCGTGGGCATAGTAGAGCCCGGCCACTCTGTCCGGTAGGCTGCGAGACATTTCAAGCTACCACCGAGTTTGCGCCTCGCTGAGCAACATCCCTCGATTACAGGCAACAACCGGTCGCGCTCGTAACTGACCTAACAACACCCGACAGCGCTCACGTCGGCAACGGCGATACTGCAAAGATACAACGAGATAGTAGCAGTACGAGTGTGAAATTCCCTTTTGCGTTGCCCTCGCTCCGCTTCCTCCACCTTGAATCTCTGCCGTGAGTGAAAAACGTATCTGTCTACTCTGCGTCCCTTTAATTTTATATCAGAGCGCGCGATACGCGTCAAACGACTCTGCAAAATAAAGAGATAGGTTAAGGAACACGGAGCAAAAAAAGAGCACATGTTTTTCTCCGATTATCGCTGTCATTACGCAACTGACGCAACTATCGCGCAGATATGTAATAACCGCGTCGGCCGGCGCGCGAGACGCCCGAATGCGCCGCAATACGCGGCGATAAACGAAGAGGCGAGAGCGGCGTGCTCGCACGCCCGGATAGTAGTCCACGTTTCGGGACCACGTCCACTTACACGGCATCCTCTAACCGTCACGTTTCATCGTGACGGTACACCTGTCTCGGACGGAGAAGGACGAGGCAGTCCGCAGCGGGTCCGAGATATCGATCGTGTTCGATTGCGGCGCGTCGAGTCGAGGTGTCACGAAAGTCCTCCTCTCGTCACCGCGGTCCGTTGCCTCCGCGCATCCAGGCCGACGAATTGTCTGCTAGAGCGAGTGCGTAACCGCAAACTCTCGCGCGAGTACTGCGACGTGGATGGACGCGAGGGAAAGAGAGAGAGAGGAAAAGAAGTAAAAAACCGAGCACGTTACGTATGCAACGCGTACGCGCACATAACGCACGTGTACACACGTACGAGAGGCCGCGTAAAGATTACTAGAGGTTATGTCGATCGCGCGTCGAACGCTGATTCCGCCGCGGCGCATTAACGCGGCACACGTCGTCAGCGATAACGCGCGGGAGCGTGCGACGTGGCGCGGGGAGGGGGGTCGATTCCGCGGCGCACTTTATGCGACTCGTCATTCGTGCGATTCGCGCTAGCACGTGTCCATCGTTGTTGGACGTCGCGCGTCATCGCGCTCGTAAATCACTTGCGAATGGGCGAGCCGTGCCGGGCTCGCGTACAGGGGGCAACCAGCGGCACGTATTGCAACACGTATCGCACCGTACGCGTGCGTGCGCGCGCGCCCCTCGTTAGTTATTCCGTGTATTCCGCGATATGCGGCAGCGGCGAATCGCGACGAGACCCGCGATCGTTTCGCCCGGTTTCGACACCGGAGTGCACTGGCCGACTACGCGCAACTTGAGACTCGAGTCTCGAGTCGCATTCGCAGTTTGCACTCGCGCGGGGACCGCCGAGCGTCGCCGATGTATTTTTAAATCGAAGGTCCCCAGCCGAGGGGAGCCGAGCCTCCCGCCGGCGACCAATCACAGGTGCGCGAGCGGCGGGTGTCGCAGCGCGCCGCCGAACCTTCCGAATGCACGTGGCCAAAAAAAGGAGAAAAAGAGGACTGCACGTAGCGCGTAGAAACGAGGAGTCGCTCGTCGGAGGAGAGTGCCCGCGGAACTAGGTGTCATGATTAGTGGGGATATGCATTATGCACGCTCACGCTCGCACCACATACAGCACACAAACGTTAAATCAGCATCTCAGAAACGTTGCATAGCAACATTGCAATGTTCCATCAATATCGCAAAATGTAGATTCGACGTAGAAAAGATATTGCATAAATGTCTAATGTCCGTTGAATTGCAATGTCTTGTAAATATTGCATTCAACGTCTACAAGCATTGCAATTCAATTAGAAACCTTCGTTAGATCTTAGGATTGTTCTTTTTCGCTGCACTTCTGAACTAGTGCAATAACTTGGAGCGAAACAAATATACTTTCTTTCATTCTAACTTATTGCACTAGTTCAGAAGTACAGCGAAAAAGAACAAACCTATTGATTTAACATTATTATTAGGGGTGTGATTTAGTTTTGAGGGTTTATTGCTCAAAAACGCATGTATTTAAATATGATAATGAATGAATACCTTAATCAAAATATTTTCCTTCGTTTTCTATAACTTTTTCCCATCTTTCTGGCAAGAGATGGATTCCACCACGATAAAATCACTCTTCTTTTCAGTTGATCCATTCGTCGACGAATTTTCGCACTTCTTCCAAATTATCAAAGTGTGTATCCTCTAAAGCGTGTTGCATCCACCGGAACAAATAATAATCGCATGGAGCAATGTCGGGAGAAGACTTGCCATTCAAGCTCTAATAGTGTTTGTTTCACTGATAACACAACGTGAGATCGAGCGTTGTCACGAAGAAGAATCACTTTCCGTCGTTTACTCGCAATTGGTGGTCGTTTTTCGTCCAATGCTTGCTTCAACTTGTACAATTGGTGTCGATAACGATCAGCCGTGACAGTCTCGTGCGGATTTAACAGCTCATAGTACACTATCCCACCAAATACAGAGCATTACTTTTGAACCGTGAATATTGCGTCTCGGAGTGGATGTTGATGGTTCGCCTGGATCCACCCATGATTTTCTGCGTTTCGGATTATCAAAATAGATCCACTTTTCATCCCCGGTAACAATCCGAGACAAAAGACTCTTCTTTTTTTGCCCGGCGATCAACGAAATGCAAATGTTCAACCGGTTCGCAATGGCACTTTCCGATAATTCATGTCGAACCCATTTCCCTTCCTTCTGAATTTTTCCCATGTCATGTAAATTTTTGGCAACTGTTGTACGATCAACATTTAATGCTCTGGCAAGAGATGGATTCCACCACGATAAAATCACTCTTCTTTTCAGTTGATCCATTCGTCGACGAATTTTCGCACTTCTTCCAAATTATCAAAGTGTGTATCCTCTAAAGCGTGTTGCATCCACCGGAACAAATAATAATCGCATGGAGCAATGTCGGGAGAAGACTTGCCATTCAAGCTCTAATAGTGTTTGTTTCACTGATAACGCAACGTGAGGTCGAGCGTTGTCACGAAGAAGAATCACTTTCCGTCGTTTACTCGCAATTGGTGGTCGGTTTTCGTCCAATGCTTGCTTCAACTTGTACAATTGGTGTCGATAACGATCAGCCGTGACAGTCTCGTGCGGATTTAACAGCTCATAGTACACTATTGCTTTTGAACCGTGAATATTGCGTCTCGGAGTGGATGTTGATGGTTCGCCTGGATCCACCCATGATTTTCTGCGTTTCGGATTATCAAAATAGATCCACTTTTCATCCCCGGTAACAATCCGAGACAAAAGACTCTTCTTTTTTTGCCTGGCGATCAACGAAATGCAAATGTTCAACCGGTTCGCAATGGCACTTTCCGATAATTAATGTCGAACCCATTTCCCTTCCTTCTGAATTTTTCCCATGTCATGTAAATTTTTGGCAACTGTTGTACGATCAACATTTAATGCTCTGGCAAGAGATGGATTCCACCACGATAAAATCACTCTTCTTTTCAGTTGATCCATTCGTCGACGAATTTTCGCACTTCTCCCAAATTATGAAAGTGTGTATCCTCTAAAGCGTGTTGCATCGACCGGAACAAATAATAATCGCATGGAGCAATGTCGGGAGAAGACTTGCCATTCAAGCTCTAATAGTGTTTGTTTCACTGATAACGCAACGTGAGGTCGAGCGTTGTCACGAAGAAGAATCACTTTCCGTCGTTTACTCGCAATTGGTGGTCGGTTTTCGTCCAATGCTTGCTTCAACTTGTACAATTGGTGTCGATAACGATCAGCCGTGACAGTCTCGTGCGGATTTAACAGCTCATAGTACACTATTGCTTTTGAACCGTGAATATTGCGTCTCGGAGTGGATGTTGATGGTTCGTCTGGATCCACCCATGATTTTCTGCGTTTCGGATTATCAAAATAGATCCACTTTTCATCCCCGGTAACAATCCGAGACAAAAGACTCTTCTTTTTTTGCCTGGCGATCAACGAAATGCAAATGTTCAACCGGTTCGCAATGGCACTTTCCGATAATTAATGTCGAACCCATTTCCCTTCCTTCTGAATTTTTCCCATTTCATGTAAATGTTTGGTAACTGTTGTACGATCAACATTTAATGCTCTGGCAAGAGATGGATTCCACCACGATAAAATCACTCTTCTTTTCAGTTGATCCATTCGTCGACGAATTTTCGCACTTCTCCCAAATTATGAAAGTGTGTATCCTCTAAAGCGTGTTGCATCGACCGGAACAAATAATAATCGCATGGAGCAATGTCGGGAGAAGACTTGCCATTCAAGCTCTAATAGTGTTTGTTTCACTGATAACGCAACGTGAGGTCGAGCGTTGTCACGAAGAAGAATCACTTTCCGTCGTTTACTCGCAATTGGTGGTCGTTTTTCGTCCAATGCTTGCTTCAACTTGTACAATTGGTGTCGATAACGATCAGCCGTGACAGTCTCGTGCGGATTTAACAGCTCATAGTACACTATCCCACCAAATACAGAGCATTACTTTTGAACCGTGAATATTGCGTCTCGGAGTGGATGTTGATGGTTCGCCTGGATCCACCCATGATTTTCTGCGTTTCGGATTATCAAAATAGATCCACTTTTCATCCCCGGTAACAATCCGAGACAAAAGACTCTTCTTTTTTTGCCTGGCGATCAACGAAATGCAAATGTTCAACCGGTTCGCAATGGCACTTTCCGATAATTCATGTCGAACCCATTTCCCTTCCTTCTGAATTTTTCCCATTTCATGTAAATGTTTGGTAACTGTTGTACGATCAACATTTAATGCTCTGGCAAGTTCTGAAGTGGATCGTGTTGGATTTTCGTGCAATAATGCTTGCAAATCTGCATTTTCAAGCTTTCTTGGTTGTCCCGAGCGTTCTTTGTCCTTCACATCAGTATGACCACTTTTAAAGCGTCTAAACCAGTATTCACACGTCTTAATTGATGGGGCAGAATCACCATAAGTTTCCACTTGCTATAATTACAGCCATCTGTTGCAAAACCCTCAAAACTAAATCACACTCCTAATAACTTATTGCACTAGTTTAGAAGTACAGCGAAAAAGAACAAACCTATTGATTTAACAATATTAATTAATTATTACTAAATATAATAGAATTATTTGTTACATATAAGAAGAATGACAACTTTAAATTGACCATTAATTAATAAAATCTATTTGTTACATGTTGTTTCAATGTTGTAGCAACATACAGAATCAATGTAAAAGAATCAACATAGATTCAACGTTGAAAAAATATTTATATTTTACTATTCAACATTGTAACATCTTCGCAACGTTATTTCAACTTTTTGTGCTGTATGGGCACCGAGCCGGCGCACACCTTGGCTGATCCGCGATTCGATCGCATGCAATATTACGGTCGAAGCTGCCCGGCCGCTAGAAAGAAGTTTCACGCTTTTGCACGATGCAGTCGGACGGGAATTAACGCGATATATGTTGCGTCATTTCAGCGTGTCATGTCCTCGGGAGCGGACGAACCGAGGAGATCCGCGAGCGAGCAATGGAATTCGACGCGAAGGGATTCCTTCGTCGTTTGCGCGTGATGGAGACGAGTTCCTTCGCGTACTTTGTGTCGAGTTCTTTCGCGACGCGCTCCGTTACTTACGACAAGCTCCGCGCAAGCCGCAATTCCGAGGGAACAGCTCGAAGTGATGTTAACGTAAACTCCGAGTTGCGGTTCATCCTGCGTGTATAATTCTCGTCGTCTTGGATTAGATTTACGCGCGCGAGGCGAGTTTTACTTGGTGCAGTCGCAGTCACGGGCTGCCAGGCGTGAGCCGCGCGCGGCGGCCTATTATCCCTCGATTGACGTGTCTAATTGCATCAATTGCGTAATAAATGGAAATTAGGCTGCTGTAAATGGTCAATATCGCTCAGGGGTCAATCGTCTGCGATCCTGCACGCGATTCAGAGCCGACACGCGTGCGAGTGCGACGCCTTTTGCATTGTTTCTCTGTTCGTACACGCTCTGCTGCTTTTTTTATCGATCTTTATCGATATTTTTGGTTGCTTTGAAAGAGCGATGTAATACAGATGAAATGTTTACTTTTGCTTACGGAATACTTGAGAAAGATACCCAACGTTATATAAAATATATGTAATTTATATCGATATACAATATATGTATATAACAACATTAGAATGTTATATAATATATTGACAACAGCTTAAATATTTTGTTCTATGAAAAAATGTAATGAGATGCGTTATACATTAGTCACCGATGTTCATTCAGAGGTTTCGCAAATTCATAGATTTTACGAAATTAAAAACATTTAATTCCAATTCTCAAGAGTTAAATCCCATTTAGCTGGACCAACTTATGAAAGGAGTATGACAAAGAGTTTTCTTATAACAAATGAAAATTAAAACAATCAAAAATTGAGAATTAAAAATTAAAATTGAAAAGACACTTTTTTCTAATTTTTTTAAATTAAAAAACTTTTTTTTAATTTGTAAACGAATAAGAAATCTGACGGCGAGAATGTATACTAATTGCACCTGATTCTAGTTTGAATTACTAAAGTTTTTTAGAGAAGTTACACTCGTGATCTATATACATATATGTGACTCCAAATGGAATTAGAGACCCTCAAGGAAAGGTCCCTTGAGGGTCTCTAAATGGAATCATTGTCACAGGAAGGGCCAATTTCGCGACTTATGGCCACATCTCTCCGAGTCATGGCTATATTTTTCTGACCTCTAACATCCGTGCAAAAATTTTATCGTGCAGTAATGCAAAGAGTTGTCATGCGTCATTCCTCTATATTTGCATAATTTGCATAACATTTCCTGTAGAGATGAATGCTGCAGCATATCTATATATATAATGACGTTGCATTAATAAAATTAGAGACAGCATCAGCCACATGTTATGCCTTTGCACATTCGTTCGAGTCGAACAGAAAGTTCTGTTTTATAAAAGAACGTGAGATCTTGAGCATTGAATCCTGATTCAAATATTCGTCTGTACAAAAGAAAGATAACGGACAAATGTTTATCGCATATCTCCTCGTCAATCATTGGTAGTCTAGAATACTCAGATATTTTCTTAATGTCTCCAATGATTAATTACATTCGTATATTAGAGCATATCGTGCGTTCTGTCAAGTCATCGTTGCGCCAAGTTATTATGCCGCGACATGACATTTATCGTTGAGGTCTTCAAAGACTTTCGCTAGCGGTTTTTATTATAATCTATTCACCAATAAAATTTTATATTGCTTTCTTAGCGAAGCCTTATCTTTAGATAATAGGTTTAAGTGATATAGACAAATAGAATGTATAATGAAGTCGTCTCGATAAATATTAATGACTCGGTGACGTTGCACTGGCTGCTGTTAGAGCTTGCCGTGGCTGCTCTTTGTCAATGAAATCGATATCACGATATTCGATGTCTTTGAAACTCGAATTTAACTCTGACGCGCGCTATAGATTTTTCATCCAGTATTCTGCTTCTATTTTAGCTAGTCTATAGATGCTCGTATCCGATTACTTTTGGCATTTTGCCAATAAAATCAAAAATTTTCTTTTTTGGACAGGCAGACAAGAATTTATTGAAAATGTGTCTATGAAAGTAAAATATAGAACGAACGTTAAACTCTAAAGACTTTGAACATACAAATGTAATAGCTTAATAGCTTTTCTAGAAAAGATCTGGCGCTTTGAAACGTTCTGAGGACGATTTGACTGAAATTAACGTCGTTACGTTTAAAACTGATTAGTTAATCTCATATCCATTTTGAAATGAAGATTGTAAAATTAATTTTCCCTCCCGGAAGCCCGTCCCGTCCGATGACGTGGACGCATTCGTCTTCCGTGTGATTTCCTGTGACAACTTTTAGCCGAAGCTTCACTTTCTGCTCGTGTGTATATTTGACTTCCATCCCTCGCTTTGCGGATCCATCTAATCGAAATTGATGCAATGGCGTCTCTAAGAGATGATGGATGGCTTGCCGACGAGCAGCAGTGATTCGAGGAGTCGGACAGTTCTTGCAAATTATTTCTCCGACTTTGGAAGAAAGGAAGTTGAAATTGGAGAGCTTGATGAATTTCTAACAGGCTTAAAGTTTTTTAAAATCTATTTTAAAGTGCCGAAATCTAGACGAATAAAAGAGTACATAGAGACAACAATGATGACGTTCTTAATGTTTCTTGACAATATGCTTCGAATTTTGTTCTTTGTGAGGAGACAGAGACACAAAAGGAGAGATGTTTCTCTTGATTTTTTTTCATTGGTTTATTACTCCCCTGTTGAAGACTAATCAAGCCACAGCTTTATCGGCGCTAATATTTAAATGGCGAAAATACTATATATTTTGTTGATAAACCCCGTGTAAAAAGTGTCTCGTGACGAGCTTAATTTCCGGCGTATCGGCGCGGCGGAAGATCGATGTACGGGAGGTAGAGGGACCGTGATATTACGAAACCGCCTTCAAAAGTTTGATAAGCCGTGAGAGCTCGACGTTTGATGGAGTGGACTTATACGCTTTGGCGTTTCACGCGAGGGAAGCGATCCGCCGCGCGGAACAGCCGCGTATGTCTCTATTCGCCCTGCGGATGAACGGAAACGGAAGCTAGGATAAACATGAAAAGGTTTGTGTATGTGCGAGGAAGAGATGAGGATGGTTCGTTTATCGTACGGCCAGAATGGCAATTTATCTTACCGACAAGACGGACCCGAGGTGCCGGTCCCTTTGGATATAAATGGCTCCGCTTCTCGCGCGGAGATCTTTGGGATTCCGCATTGGGGTGCAACGAACGGGAAACAGTGGATCTATCGTTTCCATCTAAATGACGTCACGTTCTAGAGTACATTTCCAATTTTTCGTACACTAATGACTACTAGTGACACTCCGAACTCATTTGCAATTTTTTCTAAGGAACCTCTGCTTCCGAATCTTTGACATTGATCATTTGGTAATTGGTAAAATCTAAAATGGAGGAAAATTGCGTGCGAGGTACTCGCGCGGTTTACTCCCCACCGGTGACCCACGCTTAATTTAATAGCGCAGGAGAAGCTATTCGAAAAGAAAATTGGATATTAATTCGTTGTGAAGTTAAATCTTCAAGTTTTACAATCTCGTTGGAGGGAAAATCGAATTAAATGTCATCACGCCGTGAAATTGACTTTTGAAACGAGTGGGGGCAAGCGTGCTAGCCCACCCCGAAAAATGGCTCTGTAAAAGCATTAAAAACTTCCAATGGCATTTGGTCCTGTCCAGGCATAGATTCGAGACCACGTTTCGCTTTGTATCCCACTTTACTCGCCCATATACTTGGATCATCCTTAGGCGATATCGGTTTGTACGAGATATCTTCATTTTACCTCGGCGCGCAGGTTCGCCGAGGTTTTCCGAGTCTTCATGGAGGTTCGCGCGACGAAAAATGCTTCTTCGTCTTCCTTCGTGCCGGCTTGAACTTTATCACTGCTAAGTAAGCTCGCTTTTCCCCTCTTTTCATCCGCCACATTTTTACCGGCGCCCCTTCGAACTTCGTCGCCTCTGCTTCTCCACCACCCCTAAATGGATATCTGTATGTGTTCGAGAGGAACTTTGAGATCCGACTCGTAAAATACGCGATTCACCGCGAGGTAGAGACGATCGATCCAGCTGGATATTACGAAATTTCCCGCCGCTGTATCCCGAGTTATTAATAGGTACGCCGCGTGTGCAGTTTATCCCTGTCTGATGCGAACGACTTAATTAATTATTAATTAATTTCCAAGTCGGAGTGATCAGTCGATCACTGCATAAACTGCGGATCAATGCAAATTATGGATTTAATCCTACGCGCGCGCGCGAATTCAATCGGAATTCAATTTGAAGCGTTCGTAGATACGTAGTGGAACTTGTTTATTCCAGAATGCGGATAACAATGTAATAGTTTCTATACTCTACTCTCTCGCTCTGTTACGACGAAAGTACGACGAGTTTTGATATCCCCAAGTGCACACAAAATACAATAGTCTTGGAAATCCTATTAGTTTACTTTAACGAATAAGAGGCATTAATTTCTGCTTAACGTCGCTGTTTTCGTTAGCGTTGCTTCAGGTGCGAAATTATCCGCGCTTCTTCGGTGGAGCACTTGAACGAACGCCAACGGCGAACTTTTTCAATATAACTTTCTCGCTCTTGCCTGGTAGGCGACTCTGTCGTCCCGCTGTAGTTAGCGAAACAGCCGACTCGTTGTTTCAAGTTTCTTCCAAGTTTTGCTCCCACGTAGAAAGCAAAAATCACCCCGCGCCGAAGATAAAACCGCACCCACAGAAAAGATTTCTGGACTTAATGCTATTACTCTTTAATCTATCATAAAATAAGATCGCTATAGCGACAATCATATTTATTATTCAAAAGAAGCATATTTTAATCTTGAATAGAAAATTCCAAAATCTAGATTTTAATAATCTTGGTGCTGTCTCATTCATTTTCTCAGAAGGATTTAGATACAAATTTCTAGCAAGTTCAAAATATTCTTGATTTCAGAATATTGTCAGATCCAAAAGACATCTTATTCTATTCTTCTAAGAGAATTTGTAGAATCTGCACAAAACGGCCAATATTTATGTGTTGCAATCGAAAATCGGGAAAGTGTTTCCGTTATTTACAATGAATAAGTGGAAATGTCTTATCTCGAATCTTATTTCTCAAGTAAGTATATCGTATATACTTACTTACATTTCCATGTCTTTTAATATTTCTTGTAGAGTATTGCACTTGTTCATTGTAAATAACAGAAACACTTTCCCGATTTTCGATTGCAACACATAAATATTGGCCGTTTCATCCGAATAAAAGACGGCGCCGAGTCGACGAGCGACCGTGAGAAAATGATGCGTCGACATGGACAAAGCCTACTATAAAGTGGCGCTAATATAAAATTATTCTACATACAAGGATATATAAGCATAAATTTGTACATGTTACTCTTGTCTCGAGACAGTAAGACAATGTTATTTAATTCGAGAGAGAAGAATAGAAATTACTGATTTAAATAAAAAATTGTTTCATTTTCATATTTTTTATACTTGTAATACGATTAAATTAGTCAAGAATATTTTTCGTCTTGTTATCAGAAATCCTTTCTGAGGGTGCGTATTTAGTAATTTATACATATATATTTAAACTTTTTTAGGTACAACGAACGGTGCTTCCTTCGTACACGACAGCAGCTTAGTTTTGTAATTCAGGTAGAAATTATTCGGCATTATTTTGCAACGATATTTTTACGTTTTAAATTTTTTCTACGTTTTAAAGTTTTTTCTTTCGTTTTCAAAATTTTGCTATTTCAAGCCTAGCAAATAAAAAGCTCCGATGTTCTCTCGGGACATTATATTACACCTTCACGAGACCATCCGAATGCATCATCTTGAAATTCTCGGGCGCGCTCAAAAGCTCACGCGTCCTCTGCAACAATCGAGCGCGTCGCTCTTCTTCGTTTCGCCGTCCGTGTAATTGATGAAACTCGAGTCGTCATTGTCGCGTTGCTGCTGAAATGGAGAGACGGATTTTCATCGGACCTCCCGCGCGAGCCGGGAAGAAGAAAGGCGATATCCGTCTGCGCGCGAGACACGGTGCAACCCAATGAGAAAAGTTTCTCTTGAGACGCGACGTTTATTAAAACTATCTCCTTTTCTCTCGTCCTCCTCTTCCTCCCACCTTCCCTCACAATCTTTTCGTTGTCATTCCATCGTATACATGGCATGCAGACTGATATTATTATACATGTCGGCTTTGACACCCGTTCCAAAGACTCGTTTTTCTATAGCATGCGACGATGTCGTGCGAAAGAAATGTGAAAACGCATGAGAGCTTTGTAATTGATTTTTGTGTTTTATTATGATTCAGCGCAAGCAAATTTTAACCGTGTTTTTCGACGTCCAGACAACTGCAAGAGATTAAAAAAACGCGCCTGCGGGAAGATTAAATTTTCGACAACCATTTATTAGCTGCGCGAATTAATTCGATATTCGATATTTTTGAAGAAATTGAGCCTTCATTTCAAAACAATAATAAACATGTCAATCTTCGAAATATTCGCCGTTATTTTCTAATATTTAATTTATTTCTTCATTAATTTCTTCTTCATCGGGCAGCTGATAAATCTTCTCTTGATAAAAAGAAGGTAAATAAAGGCTCAATTTCTTAAAGAAAGCACCAAATTAATTTGCACTAATAAATGAAATAAATTTATGATTAATAATATATGGAAAATCGATATTTTATCTCGACGATAAATTCCTAGAAAACGTTTCGATCGACTCGCCTAACTTACGTAACGACGGATTAGGATTTATAAATATTCATAACCAGAGTTTAAGCGGCGCTCGTTCCGTTCAGCTTTCTTTACCGCAGTCAATCTCGGTAAGAAAAATCGCGCTGGCGTTTTCTTGTGAATATCTTTGAATAAATTCCACAGTGATCGCCGCGCGATTTGCGGTATGATACGGAGTATGTTGTAGTACGCGTGTAATTTCGCAGCAAGAAAATGCAAATTATTCATTAACTTTCAGAGAATCGCGGATGTATTGTGAAAATTTCGTTGCAGGGCGCGAGAGAAAAACCTGTATAATACTTTCAAGAAAAGCGCTAGCTCATCCACGTCCACTCAGCCTCCTATAAATTTTTCAGCGCGAAATCTGTACGTTTTTGGCATAAAGGACAACGCGGCTGATCAAAACATACGTCACTTACTAGTTTTATTTAATAAATATAATATTACATCGTAACATAAGAAATATCGCACGTAATTCATCGCCGTCAGACGGCTCGCGCTCGCACGATTTCAAGCGACGTGAAACCTTCACCTTCCGTGAATCGTCCGAGCGACTGCAAACACGTAATATATTAGGGGTGTGATTTAGTTTTGAGGGTTTTTTTGCTCAAAAACGCATGTATTTAAATATTATGATGAATGAATACCTTAATCAAAATATTTTCCTTCGTTTTCTATAACTTTTTCCCATCTTTCTGGCAAGAGATGGATTCCACCACGATAAAATCACTCTTCTTTTCAGTTGATCCATTCGTCGACGAATTTTCGCACTTCTTCCAAATTATCAAAGTGCGTATCCTCTAAAGCGTGTTGCATCGACCGGAACAAATAATAATCGCATGGAGCAATGTCCGGAGAAGACTTGCCATTCAAGCTCTAATAGTGTTTCTTTCACTGATAACGCAACGTGAGGTCGAGCGTTGTCACGAAGAAGAATCACTTTCCGTCGTTTACTCGCAATTGGTGGTCGTTTTTCGTCCAATGCTTGCTTCAACTTGTACAATTGGTGTCGATAACGATCAGCCGTGACAGTCTCGTGCGGATTTAACAGCTCATAGTACACTATCCCACCAAATACAGAGCATTACTTTTGAACCGTGAATATTGCGTCTCGGAGTGGATGTTGATGGTTCGCCTGGATCCACCCATGATTTTCTGCGTTTCGGATTATCAAAATAGATCCACTTTTCATCCCCAGTAACAATCCGAGACGAAAGACTCTTCTTTTTTTGCCTGGCGATCAACGAAATGCAAATGTTCAACCGGTTCGCAATGGCACTTTCCGATAATTCATGTCGAACCCATTTCCCTTCCTTCTGAATTTTTCCCATTTCATGTAAATGTTTGGCAACTGTTGTACGATCAACATTTAATGCTCTGGCAAGAGATGGATTCCACCACGATAAAATCACTCTTCTTTTCAGTTGATCCATTCGTCGACGAATTTTCGCACTTCTTCCAAATTATCAAAGTGTGTATCCTCTAAAGCGTGTTGCATCGACCGGAACAAATAATAATCGCATGGAGCAATGTCCGGAGAAGACTTGCCATTCAAGCTCTAATAGTGTTTGTTTCACTGATAACGCAACGTGAGGTCGAGCGTTGTCACGAAGAAGAATCACTTTCCGTCGTTTACTCGCAATTGGTGGTCGTTTTTCGTCCAATGCTTGCTTCAACTTGTACAATTGGTGTCGATAACGATCAGCCGTGACAGTCTCGTGCGGATTTAACAGCTCATAGTACACTATTACTTTTGAACCGTGAATATTGCGTCTCGGAGTGGATGTTGATGGTTCGCCTGGATCCACCCATGATTTTCTGCGTTTCGGATTATCAAAATAGATCCACTTTTCATCCCCAGTAACAATCCGAGACAAAAGACTCTTCTTTGTTTGCCTGGCGATCAACGAAATGCAAATGTTCAACCGGTTCGCAATGGCACTTTCCGATAATTCATGTCGAACCCATTTCCCTTCCTTCTGAATTTTTCCCATTTCATGTAAATGTTTGGTAACTGTTGTACGATCAACGTTTAATGCTCTGGCAAGGTCTGAAGTGGATCGTGTTGGATTTTCGTCGAATAATGCTTGCAAATCTGCATTTTCAAGCGTTCTTTGTCCTTCACATCAGTATCACCACTTTTAAAGCGTCTAAACCAGTATTGACACGTCTTAATTGATGGGGCAGAATCACCATAAGTTTCCACTTGCTATAATGCTACTAAATGTCATGGATAATGTCAACACCGTAAGAAAGAACAGTTATCGGAAACAGCTATTGGAACAAACTGACACTACAGCCATCTGTTGCAAAACCCTCAAAACTAAATCACACTCCTAATATTTGCACTTTTGATATAGAATTTCTCTCTTGTGTTTTTCCTCTCTAATGACAGCACAAAACATATAGTATGTTACAATATCGTTACAGTCATTGTCCAGCGATTTTTGTCGCCGCGTCTAACGTCGACTCCGTGTCCTCGAGGAACGCATCCGGCGAGATTTCGCTTGTCAAGGCTCTTTCTCTTCTCTCTATCTTTTTTTTTGATTTGTTACGTTCAAGTATAAACGAAACGGACGACTGGATATGTATCGAGGGCAGTGGTGTGTCGTTAGACTATACATTAAGATACAACATGATATCAGAGTAATGTAAATATAATATATTTATTAGATCGTTTCAGTTGAATGCCAGATGCTCAAACGTGCGGAAAACGAAATGGAGTTAACATGAGATAAATTTTAAATGATTCGCTTCATCGTGCGCATAACGAAAAGAGGTATAGCCAAGCTAATGATCAAAGATAAACGGGGATATTTATTTTTGCAAATCCTCTCGCTGCTTTGGGCTAAAAACCAAATGTATAACGTGAAACAACGAAGATGACAAGAGACAACTTATTATACTTTACACGCGCATCATTCGCTCGTTTTTTTTTTAAACTTTTTAATACTTTCCATTACTCTTTACAATCTATCGGTTTATAACAATCGACGATCTCCTATTTATTATAAAATATATCAGGAATCGTGTATAATTGTGAAACATGCTGATTATAAATTATGTAAAATAATTCAACCAACTTACCGTGACGAGGAATGGAATGGAAGTTTAGAGGGACTCGTCGATGGGATTTGTGTATTAAAATTCGATCAAGCATTTACACGTTAATATTGTTAAAGAAATAAGAAATAAAATTATATGGAGGTGCAATCAGCAAGAAATTACAATTTTTTATCGCATTATATATTTACGAATATCATCCGCCCTAAAGAAGTCTTTTTATGTAGGTAATTTGTTATTTAAGCGTATCAAAAAACCGTTTCTTTTTGATCATAATATTTATGTCCTCGTACAAGAAGTTACACGCGTTCGTTTGTCATTGTTACACAAAAGTAACGACCGCGTGCGTTGCATTGTCTTCTTTTTTTTCATTTCGAGGCATCGATTTTCCGTCTCGTTCTTTTCTCTTTTTTTTCCGCGCGGAGAAACGTGACGCTCGCGCGAGAACTGCACGACTTTCCGTTAATTAATCTAGTATGTACATGTAGGATCGACGTACAGTCGCGGAGAAGAGACTTTGAGATTCTTGATAAATATATGGAAGATCACCGAACGTGTCGCGTGTAACGTTTCTGCGATATTCATTGTTCGCTCCATCTCGTAATCGTAAAAAGGTAAATACGCGGAGCGTGTCGAAAATATGATCGCTTCGCCACCAATTCAACAGGGCTCTCTTCACACGTTTCGTAGCGCAAACATCTCTGATAAGGATGAAAATGTAATGAAACATTCCGTAATCAGGATTATTATAGGTGCTCGATAACTACTGTCCGTATTAATTACTGAAAACTCGTCGAATTGTTTTATTATTTACAATTTAGTTTAGTTTAGATCAGATCTCTTGATACTTTGTCCAGTTAAGAGACTCGCCGCACTCGCGTCATCTTACGATTAAGATAGCTTTGTTATTCGGCACGCATCACGTTTATTTCATTTCATCGGTCTATCGAATTTCCGAATCGCACGTATGACACACAGATTTTCGAATCGCATGTATGACACACAGAGAGAATCTCCGAATCTCACGTCCCTCTCCCCGTGCATATTAAGGGGGGAGCCTGCTTTAGAACGCTGAAAATAAGGTATATTTTGCGAATTGTTTTTGGAGAAACTATACAGCGGATCATTATAAAACTTTGATGCATTTATTAGTACATGATTAAAGATAAAAAAAATATTTTTTTATTTGAATATATCGCCTGTAGAGGTCGTCCTGGAGGCATTGTAAATTGGTGAGCATTCTCCTGCCTCCAAATTTCATCCAAACTGAAAAATTGAAATATTTTCTTGTTATTTATGAATTCCCATCGTCGATGAACCTTTAATATTCATAAAAACATTAAGTTAAACAATTATTTTTGCATGAAAAAGTTCAAAAACTTTGCCTAAAAATCGTACTTTTGTGTTCTAAGCTCCACCATTTTGGCACTTTTCAACTTTTTTCTTCTCTCTTTGGTTCATCGACGATGGGAATTCATAAATAACGAGAACACATTTCAATTTTTCAGTTTAGACGAAATTTGGAGGCAGGAGAATGCTCACCAATTTGCGATGCCGGCGACGCGGCTGCACTAAGATTTCTCCAGGACGACCTCTACAAGCGATATATTCAAATCAAAAAATAATTTTTTTATCTTTAATCATGTACTAATAAATGCATCAAAGTTTTATAATGATCCGCTGTATAGTTTCTCCAAAAAAATTCGTAAAATTATACCTTATTTTCAACGTTCTAAAGCAGGCTCCCCCCTTAAGGGCACGCTTACTATTAATACATACGGAGAGGGAGAGAGAGGAGAGGGCCGATAGCAAAATATCTGACATACGAAAATAGATGTATAAGACTTTTCTTTACATCATTTCCCTATCACAAATATTATCTACGATATCGATTATCTAGGACGAGTAACAATCTTGTCTTTCTGATATGTACACAATAGACAATATATACATGTACATCTACATATTTAATAAGGAAATTGTATGCGTGGCAGCCATTCAGTCAATCTGTCTGTTCATGGTGTTCATCGCACGGAACAAGTGCAAATAACGATCTGAAAAATTGCAATCTTTTCATTTTTCATATAGACAACGTTCTTTGATCTTTCTTTCCCGCCGTGTAATTTGTTTTACTACGAAAAAAAAGAAAATCTGTTTTTTTGAGGAAAAGAATTGTATAGAAACGATACAAATTCAATAGCGTTATTTTTTCGTTTTATCGTTTTATATTTTATAGTTTTTAATAAACGAAGAAAAGAATTTGTATATATATTGCAATTTAATACGATAGAAAGACTGAATAGAAAGCTTGAAAATGTTCCACGAAATGTTCATGAGAAATATGTTAAAAGTGAAATATGATTAGAGTTATGTCCAATGGAGAAACTTATTGGATTATGAAAGGACGGGTACTTTAATAATCGGATAAGTAAAACAGGGTCAAGATGAACTTGGAAGATCTCTCGCTCCAGCGCATATACGTATAGATATTTATTAGATCTCTTAGACTCCGCGAACAGGAAGATGGGGTAAAATGGTTAATGTACAGTGAGCGCCGAAAGTTCCAAAATTGTTAAATAACTGCGTGTTGCAGCAAAACAATGTTTTAAACAAATATTTTAGGGTTGTTTACTTGAATACTTATAAAGGCGGGAAACCGATTATAACAATTTTCCAAATGTCACAGAGACGAATGAGGAGTGGAACGGAAAACAATCAGAATGGAATTAGTCTCGTTCGAAAGATATTAAAAGTTTGATTATTGAGAGATTAATATTGATGGCCATCTCGAGGCATTAATGGCATCACTCTTCTCGGTAAATGCGTCTATGCAACCGAAAGCATTTTAATTATTCCGTAACGCCTGTGCGCGCAACAAATACACAAACGCACACGCACGCACACAAGAGGTTTAAATTTGATCAACTAATCTTCACGCGGTACACTTTTGGTAATACTAATGCCGGTGATACCGTAACTGTGAAGGCTCAAGCCTTGGAAAGTACTTAATGAAAAAAAACTTTATTAGTGTTTTGAAAAGCTCTCAAGATTAGCTACAAGAATATGCAATAAAAAGCGGACGTTTCCATTAAAAATTTTAAAGTTGACGCATTAAACGCAGCTTTCCAAGGCCATTCCAAGGTCAAATAACTTATATTAATAACAAATTTACCTGTCAATATATTTAATTCTAAAATATTTGTTTGAAACATTTGTTACTGAAATGTCCGTTTTTCGGGATATTTGATCATATTCTGAAACTTCTGGCACTCGCTGTACTTTATAATTACATTTATATGCGTACATTATTCTCTCTCCCTCTCTCCCTCTCTCTCTTCTCTTTTCCTCTCGATACTTTCCGTTCTTGACGTCGGCGATATGCGTAAGCACATCGCACAGGAGCAATATATACAGTAGTAAACGCACGTAATTGCACATTTGTTATAATTAGCAACTGCATTGCGTCGATTGAAATATTTACACACTCCTCTTCCTGCCTGTCCTACAAAGTTTTCCCGCGGAATGTGATCCGCACCGTTTTCCGATTTAGCATAAAATTTGGCTAAACTTATGCACTACGTGAAATATATAGCGTGGAAAATCCTCGCATCGGTAGCCGTTCCGATAACTCGTAGGATAATGCGCGTCGTATTCCGCTCAATGAAGCACATCAATGAGATTGGTATTAAAAGGTATGAATAAAAACTCGTTTCTTACATATCATAATTAAATCGGTAATTAAAAAGTTCGATGCGAAAGAATCCGCTTTCTTTCGGTATAAAATCCGAGCGCGAGTCGATTACGTCAATTATCCTAAAACGTTGAATATTATCCGCGATACTTGTTACTGTTTTTCATCCGGTATTGTTCCACGAGGAACTATGAATCATCATACGGTTCTCGCTAAAATCGCGCGCATTATGCGTACAGAGAGGTAGGTACTTGGTACGATTGTATCGGCAGTGTCAATTCGAAGAAGGGCCGCGCGTGTTGTCGCGTTTCCCTTCACCGATGAACGTTGTTAACGCCGGTGATGACGGGTTTCAACGGCCGCGCGATTGGTGGGCTCACGATCATTGCGCAAAGTTCAGATTGTACGTTTCAACCTGCATTGGCTGCAGGCCAATTTCCTGCAGGCCGTCCTTGAGGCGTAGGCCTGGCCGCGTGCCGGTCAGTGACGTCCGCGTGACGTTGACATTGTCGAGTTTATAAAACGCAGTACCTTGCGCGATTTTATCGGTGAGTGGGCAGTGCTTGAGCGTTACGTCGACGCCCACGGTGCAGCTGTATCCTTGCCGATGGAGGACCATCAGCGCACTGCTTACCGGGAAGTGTGGCAGCTTCTGATCGTGATTGGTGCGTAGGTTGAGCAAGTGCAGATCGCAGGGGAAGCTCTGGCTCAGCAGTCGCACTTCCGATGCCATCGTGATCTCCTGCTCGCTGCCGTCCACCACGAAGATGTTCACCGGATAGTTGAGGGCATTGCTCAGCTGATTGGCAAACAGCGACGGCCTGGAATAGGTATCGCGGATGCCACCAGCGACATCTTCGAGCAACAGCCAGTGCTTGATGACGGTGCGTCGATTGTCCAGCAGACCCTCGCCCATGCCGCGCGAGTCGTCGTACAGGGTCCTGCGGTCCAACATCACTTCTAGCCAGCCGGGCTGGTAGCTGGCCGCTCCCTGGCAGTGGTTCACCAGCAGTGTTAGCCGTTGATTCGCATCCTCGATGTAGGCCATCGTCGTGATGGGGAAGTAGTTGCCCTCGATGCCGATCCGCTCAATCTTGGTGCGCTTGATCATCTGGTGACCGTTCAAGTCGGTGTAGAATTCGGGTGGGTCCCCATTCGAAATGTCGGTCTGCAATCGCATGAACATCTCCGTCTCGCGATTCTTCGGCGGTGTTTCGAAGTCGACGATGTTGCGCAGATAGATGGCCTCGCCGAGACCGCCGTCGCGGTGATAGATCGCCACGTGATGCGTTAGCAACCGGCCGTACTCGACGGTGAGGCGGGAGCTCAGGCTGCCGCTGACTATGTAGATCTTCTGGTGCGGCGTGTACGCCTCGAGGACGTCCTTGTCCGTGTCACGTAGATTCGGATCGGGCATGAAGAGATACGCACCGCTGTGGAATTGCGCGGACGGGTAAGCGGCGAACTGCACGGCGCACTGCATGATCTTGCCGGTGGATTTCTTCGTGACCTTCTTGAGGAAGCCGGTCTGGCCATCGAACAGCAGTTTCATCCGTTGATTCTCCAGTTGTACGTCGCCCACTTGCATCGGCTTGATGGGGAAAACGCTGTCCTTGCCGCAGCGGCTGCAGTAAACCGTCGAGATCGCTTCCGCCGGCACTTTGTCGACTTGCTGTAGGTGGTACGTAGCGATCGACAGCGGCTTCAGCTCGGCCACGAATAGCACCACGTACACGTCATGCGTAATGCTCGTGGCGTTCATTACTGGCGCGATTTGGTAGGCGATCGGGTTCCGTTGTGGATCCAATACCTTGATCTTGTACGACGTGACTTTCAGGCTGATCACCTCCTGTCTGGGTTGCGCCAGCGGATTGAAGAGAACGATCTTCCTGGTCTCGTGGTTATTCACACTGATTGGTATCTTTTTAGGCAGTTTCTCGTAGCTGTCCCTATCTGACTCAGCCAATACGTAAACGGAGTTTGACTTGCCACTGGTGACGGCCGCTAGCGACTGTATGGCGAAGCTCTGCAAACTCGTCGTGTCGGAAATCGACTCGAACAGCTTCAGCGCGTAGTCCTTCATGACAAAGGATTTGGATGTGCCAGTAATCGCGTCGTGATGTTGGAACAGGCCCAAGTTACGTCGCGCCTTCACCAGCTTCTCAAAGTACGTCTCGTAGAGCTTTATGTCCTTGCTGGACTGCTTGGCAAGATTTAATGCAATCGTGTACAGGATCTCGGCAGATCTAAGATTTGCCTCCAACTCGCGATCCAGGATCTTCATGTACGGCCTGGTGGTGAAATAGCCGCTCCAATAGGCCGGCCTGCCTTCGCTGAAGATGTCCGAGTACACAAAGAAGTCTCCCATCAACGACGGAAACTTGTCTACGCGTTTCTGTATCTCGCGAAAGTAGTCCTTTGGCGTGCCAAACACCACCTCAGCGTTATACTCATCCTTGCGACTATTTATGTAGTCCATCAGGATTTTGTAGTTGGTGTACTGTTGATCCCATTCAATTGCGTGATCGTATCTAAATGTATAGAATAAACATTCTTGTAACATTTGTGTCCATTGTAATCACAATATTAATGCCTTAAAAAATTTAATGTATCGAAAAAATAAATGTGCAACAAGAATGTACTGCAATAAGAATACAGCAAATACAAAATGAAGCAAAGACTGAAAAGAAAGAGTAAATGTAAGAATATGAAAAATACCGTGAAGAAAATATCATTTTTGGTTTGTTCAAGCAGCATTATGCAAACCTAAAGTCATCGCCAAGAGGCATCAGCACGACGTTGTGGCTGAATAACGAGCCGGTTCTCGCATATTGCTCCAGCAAAAGCTCGGCCATCTGCTTGACATTGTTGGGCGTAATCTCGACAGCACGTACCGAGTACTCGGTGTACTCGCCGCGTATCTTGCGGAAGTCGAAGTTTAAACAGACATGGGGGTGCGGGCCGCACGAGTGCTTGATGTTGTAGATGTCGAAGGGCTGATTGTGGGTAAGCATATCGGCGGCACCGGTGCGATCCCATGGTTGCCGCCAGATAAAATCTCCATATTGTTTTCTGGCAAACCATTGCTTCCACGCGTAGTGTATCCTTTGGATCACTGTGCCGGAAGCACCTGACGCTTTCAGGAAGTAGGGTATGGTGCCGCCATGGCCAAATGGATCGACGGACCAGCCCGATTCGGGAATTACGTCGAGGTTCGTCTTCAGCCATTGGTGACCTGAAGTTTGAGAAAAGACAACGGTTTTTACTGGTTCAATATTGAGTAATTTTTCAGAGAGCATCATAAAATTGTGGCGTTTTTCATGGATCTTGCTTGCATAAAAGTCTCTTTATTTTATGTAATTTAGTTTAATAAAATAATATCTGTATTTATGAGAACGTCATAAAGTCTGAGGTATTTTTTCAGAACCATTTAGAAACTTGTTGGAGGGCCACTCTGGATTTTCATTCGTCGTTCTACTCAAAGTCAATTTCACTAACGGGACAGGTGCAATACAATTCGCGTACAAGTTTGGATTATAGTTTATTCCCGTTTAATCCGCTAAAACTAATCTACAACTTAATTATGGGTCGCGCATATCGCAAAAGCCGCATTCACTGGCCCGCCTGTCGGTCTTTTTTACGTGCGTGCATTAATTTGCATTCGCGGAAGCCTTTTAAAGTTCAGCCAGTCACGGTGCGATCAAATATTCATAATGCGAATTAATCCGCTGTTTTTGCCATTTAAATGCGCCAATTCTTCTAGCCATAATGAACGTGCGCCGCAAGCACCGAGAGATTTACTAATTACCTATGCATGTATCAATTTATCGAGTAAATTAAAAACACAAGTCAATCAATCCTATATATTAACGAAATATTATATATTGCTTGGTCACTAATGAGAAATTCGAAATGTTTTCGATATGAAATCAATGTAAAATCTTTTAAAGAGTTTTTTAAAGAAGCTGCGAAATTAATCGTACAGAAATGCGAAGCGAAGAGGGTTTGCGGTGTCATAGAAAGCTCACCAGGGACAACTAATAGAATTAGTCCAGAGTCGGCAGCAGTTAGGCGATAGATGTGTCCAACTTTCTGTCTGATTGCGGCGACAACGCGGTGCTCGGGTATTGTGTAGTGCTATCACCGTTACATTATCGTTCGCTTCCATGCTTTTAGCATAATCTCATCAATGATTATTATGGATGTGTCGAGTAGGTGCGATGAACAATATTTGTGAGGCCGGCAAATGACATACGATCGACGTTACAAATAACGTTACATCGATTTATGTATAGGTCGCTTATGCAAACTCTTCTTCACTGTTATAATATGTTGTGATACGAATCATGTATGAAAAATTTACGATTTTCGATGTAACATTACTTGAAAAGCACACGGAAATTAATATTGTTGTGACGCGAGTATTTTGTGAATTCACCTAAAATCCGGATTCTCAGGGTCATTCGCAGCTCGCTCGCAACCCGGAAATTGCATCAATTATTCGAGAAAGCCGGAGCTTGGCCGCAAATTGCACGTTCGTCGTGCTGTCCCGCCGATAGAGCATTATTGCGGAAGGTCGTAGATGGTGGTAGAGAGAAAAGGGGAAGAGAGGGAGATAGAAATCAAGAGAGGAACATAGAAACATATTGTAGAAACATAGAGGGAGAGGGAGAAAAAGGGTTGAAATGGATGGTTAAGGGAAGTCGCTAGCCGATGTGAGAAAGAGGGAGCAGAAGAGATACCTATAAACGGAATAAATCATTAAACTGTGCTCAGCAGCTGTGCTCAACTCATTATAACTCGTTAGAGCTGAACGACATGTGTGCATTAACGGAATTACCGCGAGATTGCAAATCCCCTCCTGAAAGATTGCGTCTCTCATTCGTTGCCATTCTGGAAGATCCGAGAGAGATATCCGAGGGATTACTTCCTAGCCCGGAAGGGACTAGAGATGATTTCTCTCGTTTCAGAACAGACAGGTAGACAAATGTACTCCCGAACTGTTGTTTCAAGCGTTTGCCTACATTTGAATACATTTACCTGAGAAAACAATTTTGTTAATAGGGAATTTGAACCTGGTGCATGCAAAGTAAGCAACGATGTAAAGCAACAGTGCGGAGTTTTATAAAATAAGCGGCGATATTACGAAGATTATTATTAGGGGTGTGATTTAGTTTTGAGGGTTTTTTTGCTCAAAAACGCATGTATTTAAATATGATGATGAATGAATACCTTAATCAAAATATTTTCCTTCGTTTTCTATAACTTTTTCCCATCTTTCTGGCAAGAGATGGATTCCACCACGATAAAATCACTCTTCTTTTCAGTTGATCCATTCGTCGACGAATTTTCGCACTTCTTCCAAATTATCAAAGTGCGTATCCTCTAAAGCGTGTTGCATCGACCGGAACAAATAATAATCGCATGGAGCAATGTCCGGAGAAGACTTGCCATTCAAGCTCTAATAGTGTTTGTTTCACTGATAACGCAACGTGAGGTCGAGCGTTGTCACGAAGAAGAATCACTTTCCGTCGTTTACTCGCAATTGGTGGTCGGTTTTGGTCCAATGCTTGCTTCAACTTGTACAATTGGTGTCGATAACGATCAGCCGTGACAGTCTCGTGCGGATTTAACAGCTCATAGTACACTATTACTTTTGAACCGTGAATATTGCGTCTCGGAGTGGATGTTGATGGTTCGCCTGGATCCACCCATGATTTTCTGCGTTTCGGATTATCAAAATAGATCCACTTTTCATCCCCAGTAACAATCCGAGACAAAAGACTTCTTTTTTTGCCTGGCGATCAACGAAATGCAAATGTTCAACCGGTTCGTAATGGCACTTTCCGATAATTGATGTCGAACCCATTTCTCTTCTTTTTGAATTTTTCCCATTTCATG
Source organism: Ooceraea biroi (assembly GCF_003672135.1). Classification (NCBI taxonomy): domain Eukaryota; kingdom Metazoa; phylum Arthropoda; class Insecta; order Hymenoptera; family Formicidae; genus Ooceraea; species Ooceraea biroi. The sequence goes on along the minus strand of NC_039518.1, from coordinate 1,606,927 downwards.
TAAATGTTTGGCAACTGTTGTACGATCAACATTTAATGCTCTGGCAAGAGATGGATTCCACCACGATAAAATGACTCTTCTTTTCAGTTGATCCATTCGTCGACGAATTTTCGCACTTCTCCCAAATTATGAAAGTGTGTATCCTCTCAAGCGTGTTGCATCGACCGGAACAAATAATAATCGCATGGAGCAATGTCCGGAGAAGACTTGCCATTCAAGCTCTAATAGTGTTTCTTTCACTGATAACGCAACGTGAGGTCGAGCGTTGTCACGAAGAAGAATCACTTTCCGTCGTTTACTCGCAATTGGTGGTCGGTTTTCGTCCAATGCTTGCTACAACTTGTACAATTGGTGTCGATAACGATCAGCCGTGACAGTCTCGTGCGGATTTAACAGCTCATAGTACACTATTACTTTTGAACCGTGAATATTGCGTCTCGGAGTGGATGTTGATGGTTCGCCTGGATCCACCCATGATTTTCCGCGTTTCGGATTATCAAAATAGATCCACTTTTCATCCCCAGTAACAATCCGAGATAAAAGACTTCTTTTTTTGCCTGGCGATCAACGAAATGCAAATGTTCAACCGGTTCGCAACGGCACTTTCCGATAATTCATGTCGAACCCATTTCCCTTCTTTCTGAATTTTTCCCATTTCATGTAAATGTTTGGCAACTGTTGTACGATCAACATTTAATGCTCTGGCAAGAGATGGATTCCACCACGATAAAATCACTCTTCTTTTTAGTTGATCCATTCGTCGACGAATTTTCGCACTTCTTCCAAATTATCAAAGTGTGTATCCTCTAAGCGTGTTGCATCGACCGGAACAAATAATAATCGCATGGAGCAATGTCCGGAGAAGACTTGCCATTCAAGCTCTAATAGTGTTTATTTCATTGATAACGCAACGTGAGGTCGAGCGTTGTCACGGAGAAGAATCACTTTCCGTCGTTTACTCGCAATTGGTGGTCGTTTTTCGTCCAATGCTTGCTTCAACTTGTACAATTGGTGTCGATAACGATCAGCCGTGACAGTCTCGTGCGGATTTAACAGCTCATAGTACACTATTACTTTTGAACCGTGAATATTGCGTCTCGGAGTGGATGTTGATGGTTCGCCTGGATCCACCCATGATTTTCTGCGTTTCGGATTATCAAAATAGATCCACTTTTCATCCCCAGTAACAATCCGAGATAAAAGACTTCTTTTTTTGCCTGGCGATCAACGAAATGCAAATGTTCAACCGGTTCGCAACGGCACTTTCCGATAATTCATGTCGAACCCATTTCCCTTCTTTCTGAATTTTTCCCATTTCATGTAAATGTTTGGCAACTGTTGTACGATCAACATTTAATGCTCTGGCAAGAGATGGATTCCACCACGATAAAATCACTCTTCTTTTTAGTTGATCCATTCGTCGACGAATTTTCGCACTTCTTCCAAATTATCAAAGTGTGTATCCTCTAAAGCGTGTTGCATCGACCGGAACAAGTAATAATCGCATGGAGCAATGTCCGGAGAAGACTTGCCATTCAAGCTCTAATAGTGTTTATTTCATTGATAACGCAACGTGAGGTCGAGCGTTGTCACGGAGAAGAATCACTTTCCGTCGTTTACTCGCAATTGGTGGTCGTTTTTCGTCCAATGCTTGCTTCAACTTGTACAATTGGTGTCGATAACGATCAGCCGTGACAGTCTCGTGCGGATTTAACAGCTCATAGTACACTATTACTTTTGAACCGTGAATATTGCGTCTCGGAATAGATGTTGATGGTTCGCCTGGATCCACCCATGATTTTCTGCGTTTCGGATTATCAAAATAGATCCACTTTTCATCCCCGGTAACAATCCGAGACAAAAGACTTCTTTTTTTGCCTGGCGATCAACGAAATGCAAATGTTCAACCGGTTCGCAATGGCACTTTCCGATAATTCATGTCGAACCCATTTCCCTTCCTTCTGAATTTTTCCCATTTCATGTAAATGTTTGGTAACTGTTGTACGATCAACGTTTAATGCTCTGGCAAGTTCTGAAGTGGATCGTGTTGGATTTTCGTCCAATAATGCTTGCAAATCTGCATTTTCAAGCTTTCTTGGTTGTCCCGAGCGTTCTTTGTCCTTCACATCAGTATCACCACTTTTAAAGCGTCTAAACCAGTATTCACACGTCTTAATTGATGGGGCAGAATCACCATAAGTTTCCACTTGCTATAATGCTACTAAATGTCATGGATAATGTCAACACCGTAAAAAACAACAGTTATCGGAAACAGCTATTGGAACAAACTGACACTACAGCCATCTGTTGCAAAACCCTCAAAACTAAATCACACTCCTAATATCTTTCGCACAAACACTTTTGCAAACAGATGATAGGAGAGAATGAGGAAAAACGAAGTGCACAGAAAAAGCGGCAAACCCAAATATTCCGGATCAACAATAAGATCGCAAATCATTTGCGAGGCAGAAGAAAAAGGAGAAGAGAAATCGAGGGAAATCAGGATTCGTGGTGCGCTATTGTTCGTAACTATGACAGTTTCCTATGAACGATACGATAATTTGCATTCAGTAAACGCGCATCCGCTCTGCGGGTTTGCTGTGAAGCGAGGAGGCTAACGGATTTTCCTGTCAAGTGGTATTTACGGGATCACCCCGTGTGCATTGGCGCCGTGCGTCCCGCTAATTGCAGCTAATTTCCTAGCATTGGCGCCACCACGACCGACCGACAGACTACAGGGATTCCGTGCGACAGCCGCGCGGTAATGGACTCGTCTCAACGCGCTTCCGGTTATTATCGTTTCTCCCGCGCGCACACAGATGAACGTTGGCAGTAGAAGCGGCTCACGTTTATACATCGATCTCCGCGATTCATGACCGATCAACGCAAGCATCACGGTTCCGGACAACCGTACTGTTTTCACTATCGACGGAAACGCGAATCGCGATTGCGGGAAGAGCATTTTCCGCCCTGCGTCCGTCCATATTCCATCATCAAACACCACCACTCTTTCACGAAGCGCAGATGAATATGGAATAAAGATGTATAATAGTAATCTGAGGGAATGTAAAAATACAGTCGCCTATTATTTATCTCGAGAACGTTTTCCGATACATGCCTGTATATTTGAAAATGAATATATTTATTTAAAGAAAACGTTTGAAATAAATATTGAAATATTTTTTATAACATACGATATATAGTTTACTCTTTTACGATCCAAATACCTGTCAGATATATATGTATAGTATCTAACTTTGTGGTTCAAGTGTTATAAATGGCTTTTTTTTTATTAAAATGCGCATTACTGGGAAAAATAAACTTACTTATTTGAATTGCTGCAGCGTCTACATTACATTTTAATCATACAATATTATCCTTTGATTTTGTCTATTCTTTTTTTTATTTCTAATCTATTTCTAAAGCCTGCTCGCGGTCCGTTGCATGAAAACTGCGGACCGCAAAAAGTTAATACTTAAAAATATAAGCATAATTTTACTTGTACATACTTAAATAAATGAATTTATTGAAATCTCATATGAAATCAGAATAGCAATAATTATGAAAGACATGACAGCATCAATGATATTCAGATTCGAAATGAGACAAACAGGCGGGTAATTAATTTGTCGTGTTTATGATTCATGGCGGACGCGAATTTCCATTGCAAAGTCCCGCGCCATTATGATGCGATCGGTCTATTGTCCTTACGTCGAATCAGGCCGGTCGGAGCCGTATATCAGCCGACCGTTCTGATCGAACAGGTGCGATTGGAATGAGATGCGTTCGCATTCGAGCTCATAAATTATGCCGATCCGTTCGCTATGCGTGACGTCCGCGATTTGTTGCACGATGCCGTTGTATATGTGGGAAGGTACATGCATAATTGTACGGCGCTTGGCTGTCCCATTCATTATACCAGCTTAGCAAAATGCAGCTGTAAATAATCGAGCTGATAAAAAGAGCCTAAAATTAGAGTCGCATGACACGGACACGAAAGTTCTTCCTTCACATCATTGTGATTTCGTGTGTGCAGCATTTGAAAAAAAAAAAAAAAAAAAAAAAAGGGAAAGGAAGAAATAAAATTTTTTTTAAAAAATTTAAAAATACAATTGTTTTTTTAAAAGAATAAAAAAAATTATTTTTTGATTTGAATATAATCGCCTGTAGAGGTCGTCCTGGAGAAATCTTAGTGCAGCCGCGGCCATTGTAAATTGGTGAGCATTCTCTGCCTCCAAATTTCATCCAAACTGAAAAATTGAAATATTTCTCGTTATTTATGAATTCCCATCGTCGATGAACCTTTAATATTCAATAAAAACATTATTTTGCATGAAAAAGTTCAACAACTTTGCCTAAAAATCGTACTTTTGTGTTCTAAGCTCCACCATTTTGGCACTTTTCAACTTTTTTCTTCTCTCTTTGGTTCATCGACGATGGGAATTCATAAATAACGAGAACATCATTTCAATTTTTCAGTTTAGACGAAATTCGGAGGCAGGAGAATGCTCAGCAATTTGCAATGCGGCGACGCGCGCTGCACTAAGATTTCTCCAGGACGACCTCTACAGCGATTAATTCAAACAAAAAATAATTTTTTTTATCTTTAAACATGTACTAATAAATGAATTGTAAATTGGTGAGCATTCTCCTGCCTCCAAACTTCATCCAAACGAAAAATTGAAATATTTTCTCGTTATTTATGAATTCCCATCGTCGAAACCTTTACATTCATAAAAACATAAGTTAAACAATTTTTTTTGCATGAAAAGTTCAACAACTTTGCCTAAAAATCGTACTTTTGTGTTCTAAGCTCCACCATTTTGGCACTTTTCAACTTTTTTCTTCTCTCTTTGGTTCATCGACGATGGGAATTCATAAATAACGAGAACATATTTCAATTTTTCAGTTTAGACGAAATTCGGAGGCAGGAGAATGCTCAGCAATTTGCAATGCCGGCGACGCGGTGCACTAAGATTTCTCCAGGACGACTCTACAAGCGATATTTCAAACCAAAAATAATTTTTTTTATCTTTAAACATGTACTAATAAATGCATTGTAAATTGGTGAGCATTCTCCTGCCTCCAAATTCATCCAAACTGAAAAATTGAAATATTTTCTCGTTATTTATGAATTCCCATCGTCGATGAACCTTTAATATTCATAAAAACATAAGTTAAACAATTATTTTTGCATGAAAAAGTTCAACAACTTTGCCTAAAATCGTACTTTTGTGTTCTAAGCTCCACCATTTTGGCACTTTTCAACTTTTTTTCTTCTCTCTTTGGTTCATCGACGATGGGAATTCATAAATAACGAGAACATATTTCAATTTTTCAGTTTAGACGAAATTCGGAGGCAGGAGAATGCTTCAGCAATTTGCAATGCCGGCGACGCGGCTGCACTAAGATTTCTCCAGGCGACCTCTAAAGCGATATGTTCAAGACAAAAAATAATTTTTTTATCTTTAAACATTGTACTAATAAATGCATTGTAAATTGGTGAGCATTCTCCTGCTCAATTCATCCAAACTGAAAAATTGAAATATTTCTCGTTATTTATGAATTCCATCGTCGATGAACCTTTAATTTCATAAAAACATAAGTTAAACAATTATTTTGCATGAAAAAGTTACACTTTGCTAAAAATCGTACTTTTGTGTTCTAAAGCTCCACCATTTTGGCACTTTTCACTTTTTTCTTCTCTCTTTGTTATCGACGATGGGAATTCATAAATAACGAGAACATATTTCAATTTTTCAGTTTAGACGAAATTCGGAGGCAGGAGAATGCTCAGCAATTTGCAATGCCGGCGACGCGGCTGCACTAAGATTTCTCCAGGACGACCTCTACAAGCGATATGTTCAAACCAAAAAATAATTTTTTTTATCTTTAAACATGTACTAATAAATGCATTGTAAATTGGTGAGCATTCTCCTGCCTCCAAATTTCATCCAAACTGAAAAATTGAAATATTTTCTCGTTATTTATGAATTCCATCGTCGATGAACCTTTATATTCATAAAACATTACTTTTGCATGAAAAGTTCAAACAACTTTGCCTAAAATCGTACTTTTGTGTTCTAAGCGCCACCATTTTGGCACTTTTCAACTTTTTCTTCTCTCTTTGGTTCATCGACGATGGGAATTCATAATAACGAGAAGATATTTCAATTTTTCAGTTTGGAGAAATTTGGAGGCAGGAGAATGCTCACCAATTTGCAATGCCGGCTGCACTAAGATGCCTCCAGGACGACCTCTACAGGCGATATATTCAAATTCAAAAAATAATTTTTTTCATCTTTAAACATGCACTAATAAATGCATCAAAGTTTTATAATGATCCGCTGTATAGTTTCTCCAAAAACATTCGTAAAATTATACCTTATTTTCAGCGTTCTAAAGCAGGCTCCCCCCTTAACTAGAAAATAATTTAATTGATCAAAAAGCTGCATAAGAATTCACCAAGCGTTCCATTTTTTCAGTGTATCGACGTCTCGATGATGTTTGCTGAGGCCGTGAGGCGGACTCATAACGGTGAATCTGTATCGTACCTGTTTTCAAATGTACCGTATTAGATGAAATCTTTCGTGATCTACCTTACAAGCCATGTAAGAAGAATGAGTACTCTTTTTACATTAATTGTTTATTGTTATTGTTAGCTAAAGATAACTACGTTCGCCTGCCAGCCAGCAGGCTGGCTTACCTATTTTCTGTGTCCCAATTCTAAATTGAGATTTATAGTTTGCTCTATTTTTCATGAATTTCTGAGTGACAATTGTGACAGTAATCAGATCGAAATCGTGATGAATTTTTAGAGAGAGAGAAAGAGAGAAATTTGTATATATATATATATACATAGACATGTTTTCTTGAAAAACTTTTACGATAGAAAAATGTAATGATATTTTAGAGTTTGTTGCGATCAAAATTATAGCTTCAGCTCTATGTAATTTATAATATTATAGCTTATCCTTTTTATCTTTCTCAATTAAGGAAGAATGATCAGAGTTGTGGACATGATTGATCTGTTACAATGGCAAAATAGTAATTTAATTAATCGTGGTGTCGGCACACCACGATTAAAGTGTCATATCAGTGCACATAGATCTATCAGATAATTTGCTAACATGGACCTCGTATTTAAATAAATCTTAGAGATTTATAATACTTGTAGGGAAGAATTTTTCATATATCGATACGGGAAGTCGGCAAGAAAAATTTCGTAATTATACTATTTAGAGTGAGAGAGACAGGGAGAAAGAGAGTCTATCGCGTTACAAGTACCATATATACAATAGAGAAAATGGCGCTGACCGTATTTAGCGTAATGAATTACTGACGATATCAAAATGAATGTAGTAATAAATATACAAATTTCGCTTTTATTAAAACAATCGCGAACCAATATATGAATTTAGTTTAACATGACAACACATGATTGCAAATTCTTCTTACTCAACGAAAAAGTGCCACTTGTTATTCGTGTGAGTATTGCAATAAATGTATGAAAGTAAAACATGGCCCTACTTTTCGTGTCTACTTATTGAATAGCGAACTACCATTATTTATGTCAAGCAGTGCATTCTGATAAAATCTGATTTTTATTATTTACCGAGTATCGAGTTTATTAAAAGTTACTTGAACGTTCATATTCTCTTAACAAATATTTACGATTGTATTTTATCGCAAAATTAGAAAATGGAGAGGAGAATTCACAGGATTTGATTTTATTCGAAGAACAACATATTGAATTGTATTATGAAATTTTATTAGAAAATCGTGTGAAAATGAAAGACAATTGAATGCAATTGATAACTCATACGATATATTTTATACACGTGTGGTTGAAAAATTAAGGCAAGAAACTTCCATACGTATTTTTATATCGGTCATACACCGATTTTCTTTAGTTTACAAAATTCGAAACTTCATAATGCAACATTGTGCAATGAAGCGTAGGTCGATAGCGTTGGATATATTACCTCGGCTGATGGTTCACGATTTTTGAACACCGGGAGGTAATGTTATATCAAATACTATTGGTGGATTATTCGGCAGATAATTCAAATCGCACGTCGACGCATTGATATATATTATCTTGCCGTCTGAAGATATACCATATCCTGCAAGACACAAAATTATGTAGCTCGAATAATTTTTATTTCGACCTCGCGCTTAAAAACTTCGTCGTACCTTCGTGTATGTGACCGAATACGTGATACTTGGGTTTCACGCGATTTTGCACCGTTGACAATAATTCGACACATCCGGCGCGTACGTCAGTGCAACACAGGTCCCCATAACCGACGGGAGGCGTGTGCGTCACGAGGATATCGGTGTCCGACGGAATCATTTCCCACTTTAACAGACACGCTTCTCCTCGTGGCACGTTAAAGGCCCACTTGCAAAACTCTGGCTGCCTAAAGTTTCGAAACGAAATGTCCCTCAAAACAAGAATCTCTTATACCTGAAATTGTTTCCTACAAATATTCTTCATAGCATCTCCCCAAGTAGGCACGCACACACATCTTTTTCCGTGGCATGCCTCGAGCGATTAGCTTTATCTTCCACACATAACATAGAGAATTCATAAATGTGAAAGAATGTCGCACATTTACTTAATCGTAGAATATCGAAATACGAAATTTCATAACACTCGAAGAATAATAGGAAAATATATTTAATATTAGGGGTGTGATTTAGTTTGAGGGTTTTTTTGCTCAAAAACGCATGTATTTAAATATGATAATGAATGAATGCCTTAATCAAAATATTTTCCTTCGTTTTCTATAACTTTTCCCATCTTTCTGGCAAGGGATGGATTCCACCACGATCAAATGACTCTTCTTTTCAGTTGATCCATTCGTCGACGAATTTTCGCACTTCTTCGAAATTATGAAAGTGTGTATCCTCTAAAGCGTGTTGCATCGACCGGAACAATAATAATCGCATGGAGCAATGTCCGGAGAATACGCGGGGTGCGGTAAGACTTGCCATTCAAGCTCTAATAGTGTTTGTTTCACTGATAACGCAACGTGAGGTCGAGCGTTGTCACGAAGAAGAATCACTTTCCGTCGTTTGCTCGCATTGGTGGTCGTTTTTGGTCCAATGCTTGCTTCACTTGTACAATTGGTGTCGATAACGATCAGCCGTGACAGTCTCGTGCGGATTTAACAGCTCATAGTACACTATCCCACCAAATACGAGCATTACTTTTAACCGTGAATATTGCGTCTCGGAGTGGATGTTGATGGTTCGCCTGGATCCACCCATGATTTTCTGCGTTTCGGATTATCAAAATAGATCCACTTTTCATCCCCAGTAACAATCCGAGACAAAGACTCTCTTTTTTACCTGGCGATCAACGAAATGCAAATGTTCAATCGGTTCGCATGGCACTTTCCGATAATTGATGTCGAACCCATTTCCCTTCTTTCTGAATTTTTCCCGTTTCATGTAAATGTTTGGTAACTGTTGTTCGATCAACATTTAATGCTCTGGCAAGTTCTGAAGTGGATTGTGTTGGATTTTCGTCCAATAATGCTTGCAAATCTGCATTCTCAAGCTTTCTTGGTTGTCCCGAGCGTTCTTTGTCCTCACATCAGTATGACCACTTTTAAAGCGTCTAAACCAGTATTCACGCGTCTTAATTGATGGGCAGAATCACCATAAGTTTCCACAAGAATTCTATAACCGTCAGCCGCAGTTTTCTTTGATTAAAAACAAAAGCAACGCATGTGGAAATGCTGTTTCGGAAGTTGCATTTTTACGATGATATAACACGATTGCTATAATGCTACTAAACGTCATGGATAATGTCAGCACTGTAAGAAAACAACAGTTATCGGAACAGCTATTGGAAAACTGACACTACAGCCGTCTGTTGCAAAAAACTAAATTAATACATCCATATCATATAAATACTCTATTGAGTCAATAACTTTATACTATGGAGTGTGATTTAGTTTTGAGGGTTTTGCAACAGACGGCTGTAGTGTCAGTTTGTTCCAATAGCTGTTTCCGATAACTGTTGTTTTTCTTACAGTGCTGACATTATCCATGACATTTAGTAGCATTAATAGCAATCGTGTTTATATCATCGTAAAAATGCAACTTCCGAAACAGCATTTTCCACATGCGTTGCTTTTGTTTTTTAATCAAAAGAAAACTGCGGCTGACGGTATAGAATTCTTGTGGAAACTTATGGTGATTCTGCCCATCAATTAAGACGCGTGAATACTGGTTTAGACGCTTTAAAGTGGTCATACTGATGTGAGGGACAAAGAACGCTCGGGACAACAAGAAGCTTGAGAATGCAGATTGCAAGCATTATTGGACGAAAATCCAACACAATCCACTCAGAACTTGCCAGAGCATTAAATGTTGATCGAACAACAGTTACCAAACATTTACATGAAAGGGAAAAATTCAGAAAGAAGGGAATGGGTTCGACATCAATTATCGGAAAGTGCCATTGCGAACCGATTGAACATTTGCATTTCGTTGATCGCCAGGCAAAAAGAGAAGAGTCTTTTGTCTCGGATTGTTACTGGGGATGAAAAGTGGATCTATTTTGATAATCCGAAACGCAGAAAATCATGGGTGGATCCAGGCGAACCATCAACATCCACTCCGAGACGCAATATTCACGTTGAAAGTAATGCTCGTATTTGTGTGGATAGTGTACTATGAGCTGTTAAATCCGCACGAGACTGTCACGGCTGATGTTATCGACACCAATTGTACAAGTTGAAGCAAGCATTGGACAAAAACGACACCAATTGCGAGTAAACGACGGAAAGTGATTCTTCTTCGTGACAACGCTCGACCTCACGTTGCGTTATCAGTGAAATAAACACTATTAGAGCTTGAATGGCAAGTCTTCCCCGGACATTGCTCCATGGGATTATTATTTGTTCCGGTGGATGCAACACGCTTTAGAGGATACACACTTTGATAATTTGGAAGAAGTGCGAAAATTCGTCGACGAATGGATCAACTGAAAAGAAGAGTGATTTTATCGTGGTGGAATCCATCTCTTGCCAGAGCATTAAATGTTGATCGTACAACAGTTACCAAAACATTTACATGAAATGGGAAAAATTCGAGATGAAA